>NW_022990721.1:0-167986 GCF_902827175.1 Gymnodraco acuticeps | reverse complement strand
AAACCTGATTAAGGGAAGAAGAAAGGTTAGGTGAAGGTCAATTATTTATGTGGGAATGTTATATTCCTGTACTGAGAGCAGAGAAAAGCTCCCAGAAAAACAAACCGTTCGACTTTTACCTGCACTTCGTTGTTTCGCTGTCTGATGGCATCCTCTTTCTCCTTGATCTCCTCTTCCACGGTGATCTTCTCCCTGGGGGTCCAGCACAACAGACACGAGTATTTAGCCACCAAGGACAGAGAGGGTACACCCGGTAATCCGAAGCCCCAGCCACTTCTCCACCGAGCCGTCTCTACCCTGCCCCTGAACCACCACCACCACTTCCTCCCCTTCAACCACCATGATGTCCTGAAATATAAACTCCTCAGCACACAGAGAGAAGCCGCCTGACTGTCTGCAGCTACAGCAGGTGTGTGTGTGTGTGTGTGGTGTGTGTGTGTGTGTGTGTGTGTGTGTGTGTGTGTGTGTGTGTGTGTGTGTGTGTGTGTGTGGTGTGTGGCGCTGTATGCGAGAGTTTTGCTGAAAGTGAGAATGTGCTAGTTCAGTGAAATGTGTGGGAGATGAGGAGTGAGAGGCAGATGGATGCCTGGAGGATGAGAGGAGTGACGATGAGCCAACCTACAACATCCATCACTTGTGCCGCCCTGTGTTTTATCCTCGCTAATTCACTCCACCCGGGAGAGAGGAAATGGAGCGAGGAGGAGTATTGACTTTTGTGCAATTAATAAATGTTTATTTTATGTTCTGCTATAGCTACGCTTTAGAAGGCACCAAAAACACTTACTTTGTGCGGTCAGGGGTTTGTACTGAAGTCATTAAACCTGATTAATCACGACTGATATACATTATTAAAGCATGCAGGAAGATGGATGGTACTCGTGTTATTAATGACACATTAGTATGGAGGTTCAAACTGCACCAAGATCCTACATTTTATTCACACACTTTTCTAATGTTTTTGTTTTTTACAAATGTTATTTCGTACCAAACTAATATTCAGATCACATACAATCTCGAAGTTTCCTTTTTTCCAAACCTCATATTATATTTACAAATAAAGCAAGAAGAAATACAATTAATTTAATAAAGAAATAGATGGATACAAACGGAAATATTCTTCTATTTTTATTTTATTTTGTATTTGTATTTATTTATAGAAGGACCATGCATACAAAAACATTAATCTCAGCAAAGAGAAGAGATGCAATATGCCAGATTATAGCTAATATCCATCTGTGGTCCTCAGGCAGGTTCATAACAATCAATAAACAAATAATAACATTGCATGATCTCTATCAGTCTAAACATGTATCCTTATACATAAGTACTCTGTCCACTTCCGCACTCAAATATATTTTCACATTTTATAGTATTTTTTCTCCACCTTTCTCATCCTCCTATCTAATATGTTTAACTCAGATTTTGTTTTAACATTATTGAAAAACTACCCTTAAGTGTCTTATTGTAGGTTTAACAAATGAGCTTTACCCATTGTAAATATTGGAAAATACCCTCCTAATAATACTAGGGTTGCCAGAAACTGACCATGATCAAAATCGATTATTCGGCAGCCCTGGCGAATAATAATCGATTAATCGGCTGTAGCCTGTATTATTAATAATAGCAGCATTGCAATAAATAAATTGTGCGCGCATCTTCAAATAAAGGCAATGGCAGGCACTTTAGACAATAAACAAAAAATAAACCACCATCATGTAGCCTGTATTAATAATAGCAGCATTGAAATACATTCAATAATTAGCCTATAGTTCCACGAGGAGGAACTCTTTTTACCTGCCGCTTTGTTCATCTAGTCGCACGTGTGAGGGAGGGTGAGGGAGGGTGGGGGTGGGGGCGGGGGCGGTGTGTAGCGTGCTGCAGTCTGCTCTGCACGCAGGCTTCCTCCAAGTTTACAGTAAAACAAACTGGTGGTTGTGACCAATGGCCATTTACAATTATTAATACTATTACTATTATTAGCATTAGTTTATATTTTGGTTGAAACTAAGCCAGAAAAAAAAAAAAAAAAACATAAATAATAATAAATATAAATAAAATCGATTTTTAAAAATAATATTCGATTATGGAGACTGTAACGATTAATCGAATAATCGCTGGCATCCCTAAATAATACTAAACCAACCCATTTATGCAAATGTGCAGGTATATATATTCAGCAGGAACTTGCACTATCCGACTACTTTTTACGATGTTTTATTTGATTGTTGCCTCTGTGTTAAGTGTCCTGTCTGCCTGTAACTTTGTGTGGTAGCGTTACCACTGAACCAATGACCAATGAGATTCACCTGTTTAAATAAAGGCTAAATAAAAAAATTAAATATAGAATGCATGGTCGTGCAAAAAGGCATTCGAATGTCAACAAAGCAAACCAGCAGCAACATTGAGTAATCTCCTCAAATAGGGATGTTGCGTAATTATTTTTCACACGTTAGCATCGCCGTTAATGATAGGATTACATGTGATTTAATAATCGTACCATGTTTCAGCTCTGAGAAAAAATATTCTTTAAAAAAGTACAATATTTAATATGTGCATTTCTTGTGTAAAAACAATACAGGACTCTCTTATAATTCCTGTAAGTTTCACATTAAGATGGACTGGATATTAAAAAACAAAATCATTTGTAATTCTTTTCAACCCCGACTAAAAATAACGGCAGCTATTTTTAAATTCTCTCTCACATCAAAATGCACAATTGCCTTGATAACTGATGAATATCCTCCCAGTTTCACTCTTCCTCCTCTTACCCATCCTCATCCTCCTCCTGAGCAGAAGGCTGCGGCCACATTTTGAAGCAGGCACAAACATGAATCATCGTTTTAAATTCCCTCAATCTGCTGCCTGTCTGAAGCTCTGGTCTTCACTTCTATCAATCATTCTTACCTCTCCTTCCTCCCTCTCCAACAGCTGCAATCTGGTGTGAGTGTGAGTGTGTGTGTGTGTGTGTGTGTGTGGTGTGTGTGTGTGTGTGTGTGTGTGGTGTGTGTGTGTGTGTGTGGTGTGTGTGTGTGTGTGTGTGTGTGTGTGTGTGTGTGTGTGTGTGGTGTGTGTGCAGAAAGGTGGGGGGTGTGGTTTAGGAAGGCCAACTTTTCTCACTTCTCAATCTTAGCTTTCATGAAAAGGGAGGAAGCGTTAAGAAAAAGTGTTTCGAAACAACAGCTACTGACTACCAACCAGTCAATGAAACCAAGAAAACATGAACATTTTCTGGCATCTGCCTTAAAGTGAAGTAATAACGTGAAGGAACCATTAGGAACTGTTATATAGTTTGAACAATTACATCGGTTATATGTTACGTTTTATGTTGTTAAAAATGTATTTGACTTTCTGACTGTTGTTACCTTGGTTTTCTTGTGGTAGAGTTTCTATGGAAGTGATAGAAAATTGTATAAATAATGTCTGGTTTCTATTTCATATTCTACCCATCCCTCCCCTCTTCCACCTCACTGTTAAATAACAGAAACATGACTGCGCTTTAGAGCTGCTGTGTTTGAGAGCTGCAGCAGGAACACACGTGTTTCTTTGTTTTGAGTGCGTTAGTGATATCATCTTGTAACAACCAGAGTTGGTTCCACAAATAAAAACTCCAGCTGGGATCAGGGGTTAGTAACAACCACTTGTTTCCGGATGTGTAGAATTGATTTGTGCAGCTCAGTTTGTGGGAAACACTGCCTCCTGCTGGTCAGTTAAGATACAGACATACAGTCCATCGATTATTATTTGGATGAGCATTAAATAACATTCATATGCTAGTTGCTGTTTGTGTGTGTGATACAAACCCAGTTGATTGTGTTAAATGGGCATTTTAAACATTCTCATATTGCTCACAAGACCCTAAATCATATCAGACTGTCAATCTATCGTGTTGTTGTCAAAAGAATCGATCTATAATAATTGCAATGAAAGTCGTGATTTACACCCTTCTGTACTAACTATTATATAACCATCCTAATCAATTAGTGGAAACTCTTAACGAGTACAGGCCATTTTAAGGGGACATCTTCTCACAACAAGTGGTATATCCTTCTCAAATACTGTATGTCTCTAGTTATATGCATGGTTTTAATAGAGACAATGAGAACAACTGCTTACTTTTGTAGTTCGACAATCTCGTTGCTGAGCGAGTCGAGCTCCTTGATGGCAGAGAAGTCAGCGGACAGGTTCGCCAAGTTGTTCTGGAGAGGAAGCGAGGCAGAGGAATACAAGAGGATTAAAGTCACATCTTAAAGTTAAACGGTAACGAAACGTCCTAAACAGAAGGCTACGAATTACCATCACATCGGCTCAATTACAATCCGGGCCCTACACCCTTACCCCAACTTTACCCGTTTTCTAATCTAGAAAATGTTAGACGTGTTCATTTGATTGTCAATAGTTGTATATTACAGAGATTGTAGCTCAGAAACACCAGGTTTAAAAACAAGCAAACTGTCTAAATATTGAGTTTTATCATAAATATTGATTAGTTTTGATTTTAAACTACGGTTACGAAAGTTAGGACAGTTCCTGTTTCTGCCGGAGAGAGGCGTTTGTCCCAAAACAAGGATGTTGTCATATTCTTTTAATAAAATGTTCTCCCTGAGGTTTCTTCCATAGTTCCCCTTTATTGAATTCCTTAGAGTCTTCCTTGTCTGCAGTAAGGGTCTAACGACAGAGGTCGTTTTAGACACTGTGGTTACACCCTAAAACTTAAAGAAAAAGCCTAATTTATCACCATAATGAGAACATGGAGTTAAGGTGTGTGTAAGGGACGGTTTGGAATTGGGCCATAGACTCATTTTAGACTCACACTAGAGAAAACAGAAGTATTACTACGTGGATGAAAACTCTTAAGGACATGTAGGACAATAAAAATGCCACCGATTAAACAAATGAACAGCTGATTGAAGTGATGGCTTTACCCCAAAAGAATCACACATGAAAGCCACTGATGGAGACACAACATGTCAGGGATGGGAGGAAGTTTTGAATCTGAGGTAAGGATGGGAGGATACTACATTAAATTACACTTCTAATGCTTTCATTTAGCTATTTGCATCTACATCTACCTCCAGGCAAATGTATCTACTTTGGACTCACATTTAATTACCTTGAAGCACTTTGAGCATCAGGAAAAGCGCTATATAAATCAAATGTATTATTATTTATTCATATATGTATAAGTAAATCCAGCTACTCTGTGCTTTACTAATCCTGTTGTTGTTATATTACATTTGTTATTCCTGTGTTTGCAAATTATTGTCGTTGCTGCTCTGATTCCCCTATATAGGCTAGTGACAATGGCCCCAACATTTTGAGATACCCCTCCCGGAGTTAGGACAAAACACAACTTACTTTTTCCTCATCTCTAAGGCCTCCCATACATGAAAGGAAAAAGTAAGTTGTGTTTTGTCCTAACTCCGGGAGCGGTATCTCGAAAACTAAAGCCCTTTTTGGCTGTTTGTCACAGGCCTATATAGCAGTGGTTCTCAAATGGGGGGTACGCGGACCCCTAGGGGTACGTTGGAGTACTGCAGGGGGGACGTGAGATTTATTTTTATGTTAATGTTATTATTATGCTCCAAATATCTGGAACAAACTCCCAGAAACCTGCAGGTCCGCTACAACTCTGACTACTTTTAAATCCAGGCTGAAGACTTTTCTTTTTGTCGCTGCTTTTAATTGAATTATTCATATCTTAGACTGCACTGTAACTTTTATCCATGTACTTTTTTCTTTTAATGTTTAATTGACAGCACTGTAACTTTTATCCATGTATTTTTTTTCTTTTAATGTTTATTTTATTAGCTTTTCTTTTTAATGACTGATTTTAAATGCCGTTTTCTTAATCTCTTTCATTTTTTGTAAAGCACTTTGAATTGCCTTGTGTTGAAAAGTGCGATATAAATAAACTTGCCTTGCCTTAATGAAAAAAATACCAATTTTACGGAAAAGTAAGGAAGTTTGAGCAGTGTGGGTTTTATAGTTACACATATTTCAAAACGCGAAGTGTAATAACTGCAGGTTGCCTCTCTGTCAGAATGACAAAGCTCCTCAGTGAAGCACAAGCCCATGTTTCACTACATTATAAGTACAACTTATTAAAAGGATCAGTTCAATGCAACTATGTCGTCTTAGTGTTTGTGACGAAGGTAACTTCGTCACTTGTGACGGACGGCTTCGGGCCTGGTAACTCAGCACTTTAGTGAAACAGTTTTGCACTTTATTAGCGTGATTGCACAGTACCGTTGGTATGGCATATTTGGCACATTTTAAATACTAATTATTGAGATAGTATTTATTAAAGGATTGTGTGTACCTGGTGCCCTGTGTTGTCTCCTCCCCCCTCACCTGTGTCTAGTTGCTGATTAGTGTGTGTGGGTATTTAGGCTCTGTTTTCCCTGTCTGTTAGGAAAGGGAGTGTGTGTGTGTGTGTGTGTGTGTGTGGTGTGTGAGAGATCCTGGTGGCTGCAGGCTGGGCTCACGTGAACAGCAGCAGCAGGATTGAGGATGTGTTCATATTTATTTTATTTTAATAAATGCCCACGTCGGGTTATATTTTGGACGTTCTGCCTCTGCCTCCTTGCTTGGTCTGGGCCGCTCAACGCTCAGCTTCTCTCAGTGTTATTGCATGATGTTAAAATTGGTTTTAGTGACGGATTGTAACATTTGAAATGTAGCATTGAAGTATTTCTTCAGTTACAATGTTGTTGTTTTAATAAATCAGACACCGATGGTGCAGCGCTGTGCTGTACCTCTTTATAGGCATTTCTTCCCCTGACAAATTGTTTTTGTTGCTGATCAGGGGGGACGTGGCTGAATGTTTTTTTTCAAAGGGGGTACATTATTGAAAAAGGTTTGAGAATCACTGCCCTATAGGTTTTTATTAAAAGGTTTATCCAACCTTGTCTTAAACTGTAATGAACTGAGAGATAAACCAAACTATGGCTTAGTTTCAGAAACAAAGGACAGATGTGTGAGACCAAATGAGCGGAAAGATGACGAAGAGAGACAGCTTGAATTAAGTAATGAGACGCCCCGGAGTCAGTAAACTATCACACACACACTCACTCAGGATCATTGCTCTGCACGTGAGAAGTTGATGCAATGTTAAAATGTAAAGAGAGGACACAGAAGGAAAGCATTAAAGTGTAAGTTGGAAAAGAAAGACACACAGCTGCAAGTTGGGAAAAATAGAAATAATCCAAAAACGCCAGAAAGAAGGAACAATGTCAGACAAAATAATTGAAGCGAGAAACTTAAATTTGACTTTCAGCTAAAACATACTTATAAACCTCAGTTAGGATAGGCATACTTGAATGTCTAAAGTCACTGGCTCTATGCAGTGTTTTAAACTGGAAATATAATCAAAGGTATTAATGGTTAATGTGTTTCTCAAACTTTTTCACTTAACCAATAAAAAAACACTCGCGGACCACCTAACTCCACAAATATCCAAAATCACATCGTTTTTCTAGAACAGATTACAAATCGCCTGAAAATGGTACAAACAAGTGGCAACATGTGTGACGAAGGTGTTGCCCTGGGCTATATCATACAATCGAAAGTGAAACTTAAGCTCGCTCCATTGCGGAGATATTCCCGCGAAAGTGTGGAAAACTTAAATTTATTTATTTATTTCAAATGTGAAATTGTACCAATATACTCACAGGCCACTAGGGGGCGCTCACACTCTGAGAAGCACTGGTGTACATTGATGTTGTTGGTTTGTAATATTTTTCCTTTCATACATTGATTAGGTATAATTGAATTAATGGATGTTTGTTATTTTCAAGTAATGTTGATTTTTCTTTAACTGTGTTCATTAGGGGTGGAATAGTGCTGGAGACAGTCATATGGAATATTGATGCTGTTAATACAACACCGGGTTGTATTTGGACGTTCTGCCTCTGCCTCCTTACTTTGGTCGGGCCGCTCACTTGCCAGTCTCTAAAAATGCTGCTAAAAGTGTGTGTGTGAGAATGTTTAAATAAAAATAAGCAGTAGAATGAAATCAAGTCATGCTGAGGGTATGTCTGTCTTTCTTGCTTTAGGGGAGTAGAATATATTTATGATGTTTTTTGAAAGTGAGTCCATACAACAATATTATTAGGAGCTTAATTTAATCTTGAAATGTAAAACATAGTCGGTAAAACTAGGCACTCTGGTGGCAGACGTTTAAAAAGTTGTATGAGTCATCTGTGGTTATAAAACAGAAAGGAACAAAGCTTGAAGTTTTAGGAAAACCACTAGATTTTCTCTCATCATTAAGGAAGCATAAATCACCTTTTAATTATAAAAATATGTACATTTTCTTTAATATAAGCTCAAAGGAGTCAAATAAATATAATCCAAACATCACCAATTTCCTATTCATAGATCTAAGAGCTCGTAGTTGACTCACCTGCTTGATGTTCTGTCGGTTCAGATGGAGGGATCATCTCCGGGGAAAGGCTCTGCGGAGGCTCCAGTCCTGTAGTCAGCCTTTGAGTGATCAGATGAAGCGCCAGAGCAAACTGCTCCCCGGGTCAGTTTCCCGATGTCTCCGATGTCACAAAGCTCCCTGAGAACACGAACACACACACACACACACACACACACCACACACACACACACACCACACACACACATCCACACACACACACACACCACCACACACCACACACACACACACACACCCACCACACAACCACACACCACACACACACACACACACACACACACACCACACACACACACACACACACACACACACACACACACACACACACACACACCACACACACACACACCACACACACACACACACACACACACACACACAACACACACACACACACACACACACACACACACTTAACCCACACACAAACACACACACACACACACACCACACACACATCACACACACACACACACCCACACACACACACACCACCCACACACACCACACCACACCCACACACACACACACACACACACCACACACACACACACACACGAAACAATTGACACCTCAGGCAACGACTATTGGAGATAGTTGACCGATCATTGTGTTCAACACGCTATGAAGACCTCATGCTGCACCAATATCAACTCGAGCGACATCATTTGTCATTCGATTAATTGACAATTTATGTTTCTTTACTCTTTGCAACTCCAATCATAAGTGAACTGTAATTTTCTAGGTGTTTCTACTGTGGACATTTGAAACACAGCATGTGATTTAACAATTCCTTAATGCCTATTCTGGCAACTGATTTTCTTCAAATGAATTTCTATTCTACTTTGTATGGATCGCATGTTTTTGGCAAATATATATTAACTTAGACTACAATAAACTAAGTGCTACTTTTTTGCTGACAAAAATGTAGGGGCTCTGCTTTTTGTTTGGTTGTCAATGTCCTTTTTGTGAGCATTGTTAAATGTATTTTTAATGAGGCCTCATTGTGGTGAATTTGTCATTTCTAATGCACATTTTTACAGTCAGTCAAAATTAACATAAATTACCCAAGCCAGTGCCTCAATCACAGTTTAATTCTAAGTAGGAAGTGTTTTATAATATTTAACGATGGACCAGATGTGAAACTTTTAGAGAACAATTCCCGAACATATGGCTTTTCTTTTCACACAACAACCCATCCTGTACAAAACTATATGGCTTTTTAAGTGTCTTCGGTCGTCAGAAAAAGTCTTATTTGCTGCCCAAGAGATTTGCTGTCCCTACTTACCAGATCCGTGCGAGTGTGGCGGAGGGAAGCCCGGTTTTGAGGAAGATATCTCTGACTTCAGGTCCCGACACGAGGCCGTCCATGTCCCCGTCTGTTTTGTTGAACAGCTCATCGTACTTAGCTTTTTCTGCTGTCGACACCACCCACTGCACAGGCAACAAAACACACTTTGAATCAGCACCTCCAGATTTCATTAGATTCCTTTATTGTCACGACACAGATTACAGAGAAATTCCAAGCATTCCCAATGGTGCAATCCACACATAACAGACAGTATAAGTATCATTTGACCATACAAGCTACAGACATTTAATATATACTATTATAAAGTGACACAAAATTGGACCTATGATACGTAGAACAGTACAACATACAAATACAAGGACAACCTACGACCCTAACTCAGGACTTACCTTCACACTATCCCTCTTCTTGATCTTTTTCTTAAAAACGCAGTGAGCTAAGCAATTTGAAATCATTATGAATGTGTGTTGTTGAAGCTAAGAGGCAGTGTTTGAGGCGGTGCATGCAGAGGAGAGTCTGGGTCTGATACTCACAGGGGAGGCGGCTGGTGTTGGGGACGGGAGCTGGGACGGGAGCTGGGGCGGGAGCTGGGACGGGAGCGGGAGCTGGGGCGGGTCTTGGGGGCGGGGGCAGGGCCTTAGAGGCAGCGTGGGCGGAGCGACTGTCTTTGACGGAGGGGGGCGAGGGTAACAGGGGCATCACGGGGGGCACAGAGGGCTTTTTCCTTTTGGAGGGAGGAACCAGGGGGGGTGGAAGGGACATGGGAACAGGCTCACCCTCCAGGGCTCTGTACACCAGATACATGGCCTGGGAAAGGGCAACACAAATCAATTAGGAAACGCAATTACCAATAAAAACATCCTGTGGTTATAACAGCCTTACTAACACTGGTTTAACATGTCTTACTTGTTTCAATCAGGGCTACAGAATGTTTTTATTCTTAAAAGATCATACACATATCACTGGTTGACTGTAACTACAAAATACATTTACTTGAGTTACTTTTATCTTTCCAATCAATGCTAAATTACACTTCAACCAATAGTTGGCAGTATAAATAGTAATTAAAGTTAGCTCAACTTGCACAATTAAAATGATATACACATTAATGGATTACTTAGTATAATCTAGTCATATAATATATCTTATTTCTGAATAATAAGCACTTTTAGCTTTGGTACTTTAAGTATATTTTCATACTTTAACTTTTATTAATGTTACATTTTGAATTCAGGACTTATACTTGTCACAAAGCGGTACAATAACTTTTAATTAAGTAGAATATCTAAGTATTTCTGCACCTCTGCACACAATATTAATACATGTGTGCCCAAAATCTATCATCATATTTCTGGTAAGCATAATTAGATAATATAAATTAAATAACAACACGGTTTTTGTATTTCTGTGTGAATTAAATACTTGAAAAATAAGAAAAATACTGAGTATTTTCTCAATAAATTAAGAACAAAAAAGCTAAATAAACATAACAATTTAAAGTGGAGTCAGAGAGAAAAATAATATAGATATGTACAATATACACATCGTTTGTTAATCGCATTAAACTGAGTAGAGATGTTAAGTGTGACCCAAAAACAAAATCTTACATTTATAATCCCCTCAAAATATTCCCCATCAGATGTTTTGAGAAACTTAAATTAGTTTGTGCTTGTTCTTATCAATTGAGACGTGACCATGTATCACAATATCTCCATTTATGATCAGAATATTTAATATCAGTTAAAGGTAGGGTAGGTAAGAATGGAGAAACCAGCTGGAGTGCGCTAGAATTTGAAAGTACGCACCCTTCCTTCAGACTTCCTCACAGAGCCCCTCCTCCAACACACACGAACACGCACATGACCAATGAGGGCACGAGATAAGCTTGTGCCCAGATGGAAGGCTGACAGGCAGGTAGGCCATCCAGTTACTTTAGCCGGCTCAGAGGATTGATCGTGCTTTTTACAGCGCCACGGCTTCCAGAGATGACGTGATGTATTTATTGTCAAAGCATTTAATGTATTCATTGCTATCGGGATGTTAAGAGCATTCCATGGTGTTTCTGAAGTGAATGACCTACCCCTCCTTTAACACACAGCGTACACTGAAACTAAGTGACTGAAACTCTTTATTGGTTTCTTTCCGCTTTGATATTCAACTCAACTCTTACCACAGAAAATTCATCTCTGTCCAACATGCCGTCCCTGTCGATGTCACTGAGCTCCCACACCTTCAAAAAAAACACACACACACACAGCATTACAAACGTTATGTTCCATGTAAGCACTGACTCAAAACCTAATCTCACTTCCACTTTTTTTCATTTTCTGGATGTTTAAATTAGCTAGTTCAAGCTTTTTTTGAAAACCACCTGCCTCAATTCACTTCCTGTTTTTTTAAAGCATAGGGTTTTTTTCTTTAGCTTCGTCACTTTCCTCCGTCTATAGATTGTAAAAGAAAGTCCAGTTTTAGGATCGTACCCGGCCCAGGATGTCCACTGGCAGCTTGGAGTTGAGCAGGACGGGTTTGACTTTGTCTCCCGTTAAAATCCCTCCTGATGGACCCAGACTTTCAAAGATGGCGTCAAACTTCATCTTCTCCTCAGGCTGGGGAAAAAAACAGATTAGAGACGGAGGGTTCAAAACATGGGGCAGAAACTAAAGATGAAAAAACAGAATGATGAATTACATTTTGAAAGAAATCGGCTGAGGCCTCTGCTCACAAAGGCATACCATTTATTCATCATGGTATGTTACTGAGCCAAACCTATACAATATATTTGTTATTTATGCAATTTTACGGAAGATCTTTCTCCCTAAGAAACAAGGAATGCTGCCATCTTTTGTTGAGTGCAATATAGCTATTTATTATATATTCTTACGTTTCTTTAAATAGCTTTTTGATTAAACCAGGGTCTATGCAGGAATCCTGAAGTCAGATGTAAAACCTTTTAAGACCTTTTTCTAGACCCTTCCCATACATTTTAAGACCTCATCGCCACTTGGAGTTCTAACCGGTTACCTTGGCGACACACTTTACCTCACATTGACTATATACAGTATTCATTGTCCTTCCTCCTTATCTTCCAACCATTTGGACGCAGACTTGCATTTCCCCATAACGATGTTGTTTAACAACCGGCGTAAACGGACCTTCGCGCTATCAAGCAGTGAGCGTGCGATGTCCTGTTCAGATGACGTCAAACCCAACGGGATGCCATCAATAAACTACACAGAATCACACTACACACCTACGCAATGATTACATTCAGGCAGACTGTAGAATACAACCTCTTTGGACCATTTATATACTTATTGAAAACAAGATACAAAATGTAACACCTTGGAAAATGCCATTTAATGCTTTTTAATAGCCTTAATTTTCGCTAAATTGATTTATCAACTTTTAATACTTTTTAAGACCCCGCGGACACCCTGTAAACGTATTTAGTTGATCAATTTGTATTCATTGCTCAGATGACTGTGTGCAGATCTTTTTAAGCAAAGAGACAATTCAGAAATAAAAAGTTTAAAGTGGACCTATCATGCTATATTGGAAACATATATTGTAGGGCTATACCTATACAAAACATGTCTGTGAAGTGTTTTCCTTAAGATACCCCATTGTTGCCATGCCTCATACTGCTCAAACCCCTCTTGTGCAGCCCTGTTAGAGAAACGCAGATTTTGGGTCCTTAGCTTAAAAAAAAAGAGGAGGCGGAGGTAATGCCTGATCAGAATTCTACCGGAGATAAAGTTACATTCTGCTGTGATAAAACGCCATCCTGTTCTAAACCACATCAAGGATTATTTCTGAAAACAGTATGGAGCTCAAATGCTTTTTCTCTTGCAGGTTTATCACAAGGTGAGTTCCTTTTTTTATTCCCTGCTTTTTAAACCCCTGCTCTCCAGTACAGGTTAGCTCTGAGTGTTAGCGAGGCTTGCTAATGTAAACAAAGACCAGATTACGTCCAAAACACGTCAGGCATTGTTTCTGATAGCAACTCTCTGTGGGTCCGCTGCCGATTTGACGTCAGATCGGCAGCAAATCTGGATCAGCTTGATGTACCCCCGTTTTTAAAATATTTGGGTACGGAGGAAAAGAGAGCGGGTTTTATTTGTTGACGCTGCGTGAGTTCCCCGACACACCGGGGACACATATTCATGTATAAAAGACATCAAAAAGTGCATTTTGCATGATAGGTCCCCTTTAAGACACACTAAAACAATAAGATAGTAAAGGTAATGCTGCCTCACCTTGACGACCCAGTGAAGGTCACCGGCTGATCCTCCTGCTAACTGCGGACTGCTTGTGTCGTGCTGGAGATAAACAAAACTTAGTTAGACTTCAATTACATTTTAAATAAATTCAATAAACCATTTTTAGTTTTTAATGTGCTCAGACAGACAAAGGAGCTGTTTAAGATAATGTTTGAGTGATGGGAAATTGTTAACTTAATTAAAAATTAAATAAGTCATCATAAAGTAAAGTTGAAACATTTTTTAAAAGCCTCTTCGGATGTTCTAATTAAAACAAATATTAAAAATATATGATTATGTTGGTTGTTTGCAGCAGCAGACTTACAAATGTAGGTGGAGGAACGGCCAAATGAAGGCTCTTGAGCGCCACCTCCAGGCCATTTTGAGCACAGGCAACCAACCGCAGCGCTATGAAGAATTGCTGGGAGGAACAGGTGTAAACAACGTGACGTAAATGTATTAATCAAACTCAACCGACGTATATAAAACAAGCAAATCCATTATGATGCAACTATTTACCTGTTTGTTAAGAGCACCTTTACGTTCACAGTCTGCCAAATCCCAGATCTATGAACACACACACACACACTTCATTTATTTATATCCAAGGACACAAACAATGCGATCAGACATTCCACAAGAGCCGCCAGACATGCGCTCAGTCTACACACACACGGAGGATAATTAGAAAGCGGCGCTATTCCTGAACAGGTGAGTAACAGCAGGACGGTCACACACACACACACACACACACACACACACACACACACACACACACACACACACACACACACACACACACACACACACACACACACACACACACACACACACACACACACACACACACACACACACACACACACACACACCCACACACACACCACACACACACACACACACACACACACCACACACACACACACACACACACACACACACACACACACACACACACACACACACACACACACACACACACACACACACACACACACACACACACACACACACACACACACACACGATTAATATTAGGGATGGGAACGATCGAATATTCTAAATTATTCAGGTATTCGAATGAGTTATGAATATTTGTATTGTAATTTCTTTTTGAGAGGGGTGCCTAAGTTGATTACATATTATCAAATGGAATAATTAAATGTACACGACAGTGCCATAGCTAAGTGTGTCAGGTCTAAAGGTGTGTTTTGCTCCGCTCACCGGTCCCTCACAGCGGGCAGAGCTGCAGCTGATCTCTCTCTCGCGTCCGGTTATACTTCACTCGCGTTTATGTCCAAATCCATCAGATCTAGCTAGTTCTAGCTAATGATACGGCTGCTGCCTCTCCCTACACGCAGATCACGCAGACTCAAACCTCATCTTATGCCAAAATCCGCAGTTACCCTGTTGCGAGGTTCCGACGCTAACAGTTCACGAGCGTACGCCACATTTGGCCACCGGGCCGTAGTTTGGACAATAAACGGTTTGAATATAAACAGCAGAGACAATAGAGACGTTGACGTTGCTCTGAGAGTCTTTGCTCACCTTCCCCAGGACCAAGTCTGCCAAACCCGACCTCTTCAGGAAGAGAGCAGCATCAGCGGCCGCCACCCGCCCACTGCCAGTCGGATCAACCTGTACACAAAAAACAAATAAATAAATAACATTGCAAACACAGTAACTTTATTTACCGTGGATCTTCTACAGGTCGTCCTTATATTTAATAATATTTTAAAAGAGTTAAATGTTAAATAAGTCTGAAAACACAAAATACAGTTCAATCATTTCTTATGTTTATATAAATATTGTTATTCTATTTTTATTTAATTCTACCTTATATTTGACATTTACTTTAATATTTTATGTGTATATGAATAATTATATTTTATTATATATATATTTCACATTGTTACTTTAACTTTGTGTGTTTATTTAAAGGTCACCTATCATGCTAATTTTAGGCAATAGCATAGCTCTCAGATATATAAAAATATATAAAAAAACATGTCTATGAAGTGTTTTGCTCAAAATACCAAACCCATTCTAGCCACGCCTCATATCCCTCTATTTCACCCTGATTTGGGAATAAAGCTTTAAAAAATTGACACAAAATAAAAAGGAGGGTCTGAGCTCATGCGGGACCCGGCAGCTACTGTCTAAACTAAATACTGCCGTGATGAAACGCCATATCATGGATTATCAAGGATTCTCTCTGAAACAGTTTGGAGCTCAAAGGCTTTCTCTCTTGCCGGTTATACCACAAGGTGAGTTCCTTTTTACTTCCTGCTTCTTCACACACATGCTCTCCAGTACAGGTTAGCTCTGAGTGTTAGCGATGCTAATGTAAACACCGACCATATTACGTCCAAAACAGTCGGGCATTGTTTCTGATAGCAACGTTTCTGATTGGGCCGTGGGTCCACATTTCAGATATTACGTCATATCGGACACAAATCTGGATCTGCTCCGTTGTTCCCCCGTTTTTAGAGATTTGGGTACGGAGGAAAAGAGAGAGTATAAAATACATCAAAAAGTGCATTTTGCATGATAGGTCCCCTTTATTATATATATATATATATTTTTTTTTTTTTAATGTTTTAAATATTTAATTTCAAAATGGAGGACCTGGCACAAAACCCAATTTCCCCCGGGATAAACAAGTTTTATGATTCTGAATAAATCCAACATATTATTAGCATTATTATTATTGCTATTAGCATTAGCAAAAATGTATTTGTACAACCTAAATGATAGTCTACCAGTTAGCTTTGAGTCTAGTGTAATACCCATGGATGTATAATAAGAACTGGATACAGCGTCGGAGGCGGGGTCTCGTTCTTTCCTATGAGAGCTGCTCATTGGCGCATGAGGACAAAATGGCCCAACTTTTGAGAGAGCGAAATGTCACAGATTACCCATCATGCCTAGCTGTCAGAGCAGAAGAACCAAGCCCCCAGGAAGTGCGCCGGACTCTGAGGAAAATATTCGTTGTGTCCAAACGGCGCTACTGCAACTTCCGTATCAGTCCGTGACGTCCCTGGGCCCAGAAAGACTTTTTCCCATTGACTAACATTGGGAAAGAGACGTCTGTAAATTGCTGGATATTTTTTTTTAACTAAATAAACTACCCAGTATGAACATTTGTATAGCCCTTATTAAAAACAGTAGGTCCTCAAGTTGTAAAATGTGCTAATAACGTTATTCTGAGAGTTATTTTCCTCGGCATTATGAACGTGCATCTGAGTGGGAGCTCAGGGGGTGGGGCTTAAGGGGAAACTCTACTGCGCATGCTCTATGAGCGCACATACGGGTACTTCTGCTCTGACAGCTAGGCATGATGGGTAATCTGTGACGTTTCGCTCTCTCAAAAGTTGGGCCATTTTGTCCTCATGCGCCAATGAGCAGCTCTCATAGGAAAGAACGAGACCCCGCCTCCCACGCTGTATCCAGTTCTTATTATACATCCATGAGAAGAACCCGTATGTGCGCTCACAGAGCATGCGCCCCTTAAGCCCCGCCCCCCGAGCTCCAACTCTCGGCTCAGTAGAATGAATGGAGACAGAAAATAAATCTAGATTCGACTTTTAGTGCATTTTACAACTTTACCGACCTAATGATTTTAATAAGGGCTATAACATAGTTCATACTGGGTAGTTTATTTAGTTTTAAAAAAGTATCCGCTGATTTACAGACGTCTCTTTCCCAATGTTAGTCAATGGGGAAAAGTCTTTCTGGGCCCAGTGACGTCACGGACTGATACGGAAGTTGTAGTACCGCCGTTTGGACACAACGAATATTTTCATCAGAGTCCGGCGCACTTCCTGGGGGCTTGGTAATACCATTAGCTAGCAAACCAATGCTAATTCCCTGAACATGGTACAGCAATTAATGCATATTATATTAATATTTGTGCATTGTATGCCTCACAGAAAGGTTTTGTATACAAATCAAATTTGATTTGTAGAGCACATTTAAAAACGATTTTGGTCGAGCCAAAGTGCTGTACATGTAATTTAAACACATAAAAACACATTACATCACAATAAAAGACAATAAATCACAACAGATAAAAAAAACACATGGAACAGTCAGGAGTCGTGACCCCACTCTAACTAGAAGGCCAGAGAGAAGTAGTGTGTCTTCAGTGAGGATTTAAAAGCCCCTAGGGTCTGGGCCGACCTCACATGGAGGGGCAGAGTGTTCCAGAGCCTGGGGCCAGGCCAGCAGACCTTAAGGCTCTGGCTGGGGTGTAGCGCTGGAGGAGTTCAGCTATATAGGCCGGAGCCAGCCCATTTAGTGCTTTAAAAACAAATAAAAGGATTTTAAAATCAATTCTGAACCGGACTGGAAGCCAGTGTAGTGAGGCCAGAATTGGGGTGATGTGAGGTGACGCTTTTTGTGGCCAGTCAGGAGACGTGCAGCTGCGTTTTGGACTAGCTGCAGGCGTTTAATTGATGCCTGGTCCATACCCACACACAGAGCATTACAATAGTCCAGTCTTGAGGTCACAAAGGCGTTAATAACCCTTTCCAGGTCTTTAAAAGATAAATACGACTTGGTTTTGGCCAATAGTCTTATTTTAAAAAAGCAGGATTTTACTACCGTGCTGACCTGCTTGTCGAATTTAAAAGTGCTATTGAAGGTCACTCCAAGGTTCAAGACAGAGGGGAGGATGTTTTTACTTAGGGAGCCCAGAATATCAACCGGAGAGGCTGGAGGTTGGGGTCCAAAAAAGATTACCTCGGTCTTGCTCTCATTGAGGTTGAGGCCAGGATTTTATCTCTGTTAAGCAGTCCATCAACTGCTGGAGTGAGTTCACATTTGCTTTGAGAGGCAGATAGATCTTTACATCGTCCGCATAGTGGAAGGGAATATTGTGTTTCGTGAGAATTGAACCTAGGGGCAGTATGTACAGTAAAAAGAGGATGGGGCCCAGAATTGAGCCTTGGGGGACCCCACAGGTAAGAGGGGCTTTGGCAGAGGAGAAGGCACCTAGCTGCACTAAAAAGCTACGGTCTGTCAGGTAAGACCTAAACCATGCAAGGGCAGAGCCCGTGATGCCTGCGGACTGTTCAAGCCGTGACAACAGGATGCTATGGTCCACAGTGTCGAAGGCAGCTGTCAGGTCCAACAGCACCAAGACAGCTGAGCTACCTGAATCGGCGGCTAGGAGCAGATCATTAAAAACTCTTAAAAGGGCTGTTTCAGTGCTGTGCATGGGTTTAAAGCCAGACTGAAACTTTTCATGGATGCCATGCGTGGTTAAGAACGACTGCAGCTGGACATAGACTACTCGCTCCAGGGCTTTAGATAAAAAAGGTAGCTGGGAAATGGGCCTAAAATTTGCGAGAATGGAGGGGTCAAGATTTTTCTTTTTAAGTAGTGGCTTGACCACGGCATGTTTGAAGGCAGCTGGGACACATCCTGAGCTAAGAGAGGTGTTTACAAGCAATAAAATACTTGCTCCAACTGATTCGAAAACGTCTCATCAGTAACCCATCTCTGCATATGAGCCGATAGCTTCAGACTACAACGCTGAAAACATGTTTGAATATGAGAAAGAGAGAGGCAAATAAAGAACTAATGAAAACTGTGGGGTTTGCTCTGTTGGACGGAGGAGTCTCTGAGTCTCTTGAATCAATACTGATAATAAACCCGAGCTTTTTTCCCAGCTAGCTTGCTATTGGATCTGTTGAAAGTCTTTCATGAGGCTCAAAGGGAGCTCCCCCGACATGCCGAGCAAACGGAAACATTATTAATTCATAGAGACACTGTAGTGGACACAGAAGCTGATATGAGCGAACAGAGATCTCTGCTCACTGCTACACCACATTTCATTTAAGCTGCTCTAGCTAGCTCAGCTTTTTAGGCTCAGTGCACCAAAATGACAAATAACATTATTTCAATACAATTATTTCTCCCACAATTGTTTATTTTTTAACTCCAGCCAGTTATCTTAAAATGATGATATAGCAATGTAGTCACTGTCTGCCTATTATTTATTGTCCACACTTTTAACCAGAGCTAACTTGTATAACGTATATAGTATCCTTTGTTTATATATTGGAAGTGGGAGGCTGTGGCTCAGTGGGTAGTGCGCTGAACTTCGAATCAGGAGATAGCAAGTTCGATTCCCACTGCAGTCAGCATGTCGTTGTGTCCCTGAGACACTTCATCCCAAATTGCTCCTGTGGGGATTGTCCACAGTATTGAGTATGTAAGTCGCTTTGGATAAAAGCGTCCAACAAGTGACATGTAATGATATATATATATATATATATATATATATATATATATATATATAAATATATTTTAAGTAGTAGTTTGAGCTAGTAAAGAGTATTGTTACTTTTTCTTGTATATTTTGTATTGTGAATACTATAGATACTCTTTAAATATATACGGTTTTATTTTATATTTTATTAACTCAACAGCGTGTGCACTGCCTTGTTTACAAATGGCTGTTCAAAACCTTTTTCCAATTTGGAATCAATAAAGTATATCTAATCTAATTTATGTGAACTAAGAAATAAAAAATCAGTTTAGGCTACAAATAATATTCTGTATGGGAAGGTTTGGATATATTTGAGGTGCTAGCTTAGGTAATGTAGGTACACAATACAAATAATGTGTACATGATTTTTCTTGTATTATCTGTCATATAGAGTCAAGGAGGATTAGTTATGACTATGATAACAACTAATGGGGATCCTAAATAAAATATTAAGTATGTGAAAGACATACAAGTATAAAAGACAACATTGCTGTTGTGTGTGTATGTGTGTGTGTGTGTGTGTGTGTGTGTGTGTGTGTGTGTGTGTGTGTGTGTGTGTGTCTGTCTCTCCCTCCCTCTCCCCCTGATTGTCTCCCTCAGGTGCAGCCTCTCCCTCAGGTGCAGCCTCTCCCTCAGGTGCAGCCTCTCCCCCAGGTGCAGCCTCTCCCTCAGGTGCAGCCTCTCCCTCAGGTGCAGCCTCTCCCTCAGGTGCAGCCTCTCCCTCAGGTGCAGCCTCTCCCTCAAGTGCACCCTCTCCCTCAGGTGCAGCCTCTCCCTCAGGTGCAGCCTCTCCCTCAGGTGCAGCCTCTCCCCCAGGTGCACCCTCTCCCTCAAGTGCAGCCTCTCCCCCAGGTGCAGCCTCTCCCTCAAGTGCAGCCTCTCCCTCAGGTGCAGCCTCTCCCTCAGGTGCAGCCTCTCCCTCAATTGCAGCCTCTCCCTCAGGTGCAGCCTCTCCCTCAAGTGCAGCCTCTCCCTCAAGTGCAGCCTCTCCCTCAGGTGCAGCCTCTCCCCCAGGTGCAGCCTCTCCCTCAAGTGCAGCCTCTCCCTCAAGTGCAGCCTCTCCCTCAGGTGCAGCCTCTCCCTCAGGTGCAGCCTCTCCCCCAGGTGCAGCCTCTCCCTCAGGTGCAGCCTCTCCCTCAAGTGCAGCCTCTCCCTCAAGTGCAGCCTCTCCCTCAAGTGCAGCCTCTCCCTCAAGTGCAGCCTCTCCCTCAAGTGCAGCCTCTCCCCCAGGTGCAGCCTCTCCCCCAGGTGCAGCCTCTCCCCCAGGTGCAGCCTCTCCCTCAGTTGCTCTCAATCCCCCTAGTCCAGGAGGGAACGTAACAATCGCAATCATAAATAAACCAAACGTTTTTTATCTCGGGAAGATATATTTGCTTACCTGTCGATAGTATTTGTCATATATGGGATTTCCAGTGGAAAGCTGTAAAGAAAGGGTCAAATACAACATGTGAGTTTACAGAATGATTCAAACATTTCTCCAACCCTTAAATTGAACCTTTAAAATAGTCCTTAAGAGAATAAACTTGTTCTTAATTATGCTTTCTCAGTTCTGCCAACACATGTTCGCTGGCTTCAGAAAGCGAGTTCCTTTCCGAACTAATGCAGCTGTCAGGAAAAAGTAAAAGCCTGATCTGTTACAGATGGCGGCCGCAGACACACAGGCTTTAACCAATATGTTCATAACTCAGCGTTTCATCGTGTGTAAAACAGCTGTATTATTTGTCAATGACCCAAAACATCTGGCAAAGAGAAATGAACAGTGACTTTGATCACTGCTCAGACACAAAGGAACATATGCAGTTTACTGAGCCAGAGAATAAGACTTGTAACTTTCACAATGGCAGAAGACACAGAAATACAACAGTTTTAGGGCAGCTCGATTATGGCAAAAATCATAATCTCGATTACAGTATTTGGGTCAATGATGAAATGCAATTATTCATTGACTTTGAAAACATCCATTTATTGGAGAAAAGCAGTTAACAGTTGATTACCCTGAACTTTAAGTAGAATTCAACTGAAAAACAAACAAAAAAAGTTGAAAAAGAAAAGTAATAATAAAAAAAATAATCGTTTTATTTCGATTACGTTGTTTTCGTAATCGTTGCAAGCCATAATCGTAAGCGCGATTAAAATACGATTAATTGAGCAGCCCTAGTTTGCACAATGATTAAAGAGACCAACCGTCAGGTAGGATGAAGCATTGAAAGAACACCAGACAGGATAATGTGTTACGAGAGCTGCAACGATTAATCAAATCAACTCGACAGAATAACAGTATTTGTATTTTGATAACAAATGTATTGTTTAAGGGAATAGGTCGTTGTAAAATAGCAGAAAAAGCTGTTTTCGGCCCCTCAAATATGTGGATTTTCTTGATTTCTCCGTTTTATATATATTAAAACTGAATATTTTAACAAAACAAGACATTTTATAGTCCAGAAGACTTAAGGAGAACATGATATATAAAATGAATTGATCATGAAAGCAATCAAAACTTCAGATTCGGGCTGGCACCATATTTTTCTTTGCCTTTTTTTAAATTAATATGTCTATTCTTTGTTGGAGATAAACCAACTGATCTTGAACTGAACTGAAACACAACAAGTTGAGAAAAAGGTCACGAGTTTCCAGCGCCGTAGATGACAAACTCTGCCCACCCCAGATACCAGATACCCCACCCAAGCTGTCTTCAAATAATGTTCTCAATCAATGAATCGTCTCCGCACTAGCTACACAATACCACTCACGATTCCTTTGGCCAAGATGAGCACATTACGTGTCTCACACCATACATTAAACATCTGAGTCACCATGACACAGAAGCTAAATTGTGAGACTTCAAGATATCGTCTACATTTCAAGAGGCTACTGATGGTCAGCGTTAGACAATTTAACGACAGGGCGTGACTCCACAGACAACAGCTAATGTTCTGTCATATCCTCTCTAAGCACCCCCCTTTCCGGTGTTCATACGTCCACTGCTGTGCCGAACAGGAAAGGAATCAGCAGTTCCTTCTCCATATAGCTCAAACTGACAATCGGTTGTTTTGCTTTTAAATCGACAGGTGCAGCAAAGGAGGAAACGAGTGGACGGTAGTTGTCGGAGTTGTGATTCAACAGGGGAGTGGCCATTTCAACCAGGGCATAAAGCTCTTGTTGCATCACAGAGAAACAAATTAGCATGTGTGAAATATTTCCATCATGTAAAAACCAGGGTGTCGCAGAGACAGCTAAGAAGAAGACTCACGCAAAAATACAGCATTAGTCATCTGTCAGCTTTGTCAACTGCCAATATACAACGAGATAACCTTCTACACACACACACACACACACACACACTGATCTTTCTCTGGCCAATGCAACTTATTTTTCTGTGAGAGACAATCGTGTGCCTGGAACTGTTGGCGGCTGTAACAGTGTCGTCATTGTACTGGTGACTCTTTAAATGAGCGTTGCAAAAACACTCCTCAATCATATGCCGAGCCAGCCCTTACACAGGCAGCAGATGGGAAGATAGTGCAGAGGTTCACACAATATGTAGTAGTTACACAATATGTAGATTCATTATTGACACTGGGAAATTATTATTTACATTGTGTTGAGATTTCTGATATTGTAATGTCATGGGGTTTGTCTTTTCCTGGCTTTGAAGGCTGTTAATATTCTGTATTTACTAGAAAGCAATTTATACGATTCTACAATGCTATTAAAAGACTGCTATTTTTAGTTCCACTACTTGATACTGTAACAACATTGTTGTAAAATCACACTGTGCAATACATACTCTTTCTATGTATTACTGGTATGTGCCTGCTAATCTTTTTTTCTACCTTCAATGTGTACTAATGTATTTATTTAAATCTTGTATTTATCTGCAGTCCCAACAACTCAAATGTCCCCGCTATAGGACGAAGAAAGGATTGCTTTTTTCTGTTCTAGCCACTCTATTATTTGCTTTCACCCATTCATTCATTATATCCAGATTATTGATGATTATATTTCTAAATTCTCATTGTGTCTCTCTCCACCAGTTCAAGAAATACCACATTCACTTATGGGTTGAGAACATATGAATGTGTAACATGTAATCCCAACAAAGTGTTACAACACAGAGATACCAGCCAGGCTTCTGAACTCCTCAGAGATAATGTCAGAGCTGCTGCTGCTGGCACACAGCTCCTCTCTGTTGACAGATCAACACTGTCTCAGGTAACAAGTACTGTAACCTAATTATTAGAGCTGCTAAATAACCTATTTTCACTGCAAACAAACACACATAACTATATTTAAACTGGCTAACAACACACTGGCATTTAGAGACAGCGGTGCTGACTGGTGGTTTCACAAATGCACTTCCTCTTTTACTTCTTGTAAAACAAATGTTAAGAATATGTTGAGTTTTCTGTTAACATTATAGAAAACAACAACAGCAGCTGATCACTGAAGAAAGGTCAAAGGGAAAACTGTGAACATGCATAGATTAGATCCTTATTATGGAAATGTTTTCTTCACAGCAGCAAGTAAACAAGGCATTGCACATAATGTGAAAATGAAGAAGTGTAGAACATAAAAACATCTCAAAATAGAACATTAAAAACAGAACTAAACAGTCAAATATATACATTTTGACAGTAAAAGATACACATGTGTAGACAACCTGTCAAATATACACTATGAAGGGCCAATTACAGCTAACCAAATTTAAAAGTAGGATATTATTTACATTAAGTGAGCAAGGAATAGCATATAAAATGTACTTATAATATTAGAAATAACCATGGTTGTAACACATAGCAAGCTACACAAATAACATGGGAACCCTGAACGTAATCTATGAGAAATAAAGAGTGTATTTTTAGCGATAAACAGTGTATTTTTAGCGGTAAACAGTGTTCGCAGAGGCTGGCCAGAGAAATGACAGTAAAGCCACAACACATGAGTATCCCGAACTAACATCTGTTTAGCTGGGACCAACTAGCCTGCAGCAAAACGAAGCAACACAAAACGAGAATAGAAATACACAGCAAACCGAAACGAAGACAAGTAACGTTACACGGCTTATCTAAAGTATGATAAAAGCGGCTGTAAAACAGTCCACCACTGGACACTAACTGGCGGTTAGTTAGTTAGCTAGCATGCTAACTAGCTAGCTACGCCCTTACGCAGTCCCCACAGAGATTAGGCTGAAACTTTTCCCAGTCACAGCAACACTAAACTTCCAAAAAAGAGACAACGGGCGAGTTAATATCGCCTTTCCGCTGGCCTAGTCATATAACAATGTTCAAATGTAACCCCGGCAGAAGACATGGAGTACACACGCCGTTAGCTGTCGTTATATTAGAGTTGTAAAACAGTGTTACCTGAGTGAGAGACAGAGTGGCAGCCATAGTGTTTCTGCTTCCCACTGCTTTCACGCTGCGCTGCTGCCAGAAACACACAGAGGCTGCCGCAAAACCCGGAGTGGATCCAGAGGAAGAAGAAGGGAATCTGTCCCAGCAGACTGCATTCAGCTGCCTGAAACACACAGAGGCTGCCGCAAAACCCGGAGTGGATCCAGAGGAAGAAGAAGGGAATCTGTCCCAGCAGACTGCATTCAGCTGCCTGAAACACACAGAGGCTGCCGCAAAACCCGGAGTGGATCCAGAAGAAGAAGAAGGGAATCTGTCCCAGCAGACTGCATACAGCTGCCTGAAACACACAGAGGCTGCCGCAAAACCCGGAGTGGATCCAGAAGAAGAAGAAGGGAATCTGTCCCAGCAGACTGCAAACAGCTGCCTGAAACACACAGAGGCTGCCGCAAAACCCGGAGTGGATCCAGAAGAAGAAGAAGGGAATCTGTCCCAGCAGACTGCAAACAGCTGCCTGAAACACACAGAGGCTGCCGCAAAACCCGGAGTGGATCCAGAGGAAGAAGAAGGGAATCTGTCCCAGCAGACTGCATTCAGCTGCCTGAAACACACAGAGGCTGCCGCAAAACCCGGAGTGGATCCAAAGGAAGAAGAAGGGAATCTGTCCCAGCAGACTGCATACAGCTGCCAGAAACACAGAGGCTGCCACAAAACACGGAGTGGATCCAGAAGAAGAAGAAGGGAATCTGTCCCAGCAGACTGCATCCAGCTGCCTGAAACACACAGAGGCTGCCGCAAAACCCGGAGTGGATCCAAAGGAAGAAGAAGGGAATCTGTCCCAGCAGACTGCATACAGCTGCCAGAAACACACAGAGGCTGCCACAAAACACGGAGTGGATCCAGAAGAAGAAGAAGGGAATCTGTCCCAGCAGACTGCATCCAGCTGCCTGAAACACACAGAGGCTGCCGCAAAACACGGAGTGGATCCAGAGGAAGAAGAAGGGAATCTGTCCCAGCAGACTGCATACAGCTGCCAGAAACACACAGAGGCTGCCGCAAAACACGGAGTGGATCCAGAAGAAGAAGAAGGGAATCTGTCCCAGCAGACTGCATACAGCTGCCTGAAACACACAGAGGCTGCCGCAAAACCCGGAGTGGATCCAAAGGAAGAAGAAGGGAATCTGTCCCAGCAGACTGCATACAGCTGCCAGAAACACACAGAGGCTGCCGCAAAACACGGAGTGGATCTCGAAGAAGAAGAAGGGAATCTGTCCCAGCAGACTGCATACAGCTGCCTGAAACACAGAGGCTGCCGCAAAACACGGAGTGGATCCAGAAGAAGAAGAAGGGAATCTGTCCCAGCAGACTGCATACAGCTGCCAGAAACACACAGAGGCTGCCACAAAACCCGGAGTGGATCCAGAAGAAGAAGAAGGGAATCTGTCCCAGCAGACTGCATACAGCTGCCTGAAACACACAGAGGCTGCCGCAAAACACGGAGTGGATCCAGAAGAAGAAGAAGGGAATCTGTCCCAGCAGACTGCATACAGCTGCCTGAAACACACAGAGGCTGCCGCAAAACACGGACAGGATCCAGAAGAAGAAGAAGGGAATCTGTCCCAGCAGACTGCATACAGCTGCCAGAAACACACAGAGGCTGCCGCAAAACACGGAGTGGATCCAGAAGAAGAAGAAGGGAATCTGTCCCAGCAGACTGCATACAGCTGCCAGAAACACACAGAGGCTGCCGCAAAACACGGAATGGATCCGGAAGAAGAAGGGAGTCAATTCAAAACCGTCCCAGCAGACTGCATCCAGCTGCAACCAGAGGTTAGCATTAGCAGCAGTGTTGCAAGATACTTCCAAAATGTAATACAGTACATATTATTTGTTAATGTATTTTATAAGTAATACGTTACATTACAATATTACTTTCTCTGAAATGTAATAAGTTACACTACTTTTATATTACTTTTGAGTTCACCAAAACATTGCTGTAATGATAGGTGTTTATTTATAGGCTACATGCATCTTTTACCACTAGGCAGCAGTATAACATAAGCTAACCATGTAATAGCAGAGGTGTAAAGTAACTAAGTGCATTTACTCAAGTATTTTGCTTAAGGAAAATGTTGAGATACTTCTACTACAGTATACAGAGTATTTACATTTGTTTTCTACTTTGTACTTCTACGCCACTACAATTCAGAGGTAAATTGTGTACTTTTACTCCACTGCATTTATTGAATAACTTTAATTAGTTTGTAGATTTGGATGAATGATGTGAAATATAATCACCTATTAAATCAGACTTTAGTTCCACCTGGAGTAAATCCACAAGCTACCCTGCAGTATACAAAGTCATTCAAACTAGCTGCACCTTCACCAGCTTTGAGAACACTTTCATGATCAATCATTATAAAACATATCATATATATTATTCTGAAATGGACCAATCTACACAACGACTACTTTTACTGTCGCTACTTTCACTATATTTAGATGAGAATACTTTTCTACTTTTACTTTGGGAACATTTTGAATGCAGGACTTTTACTGTAACTGAGTATTCCTACACTCTGGTACTTCTACTTTTACTCAAGTACAAGATCTGAGTACTTCTACTTTTACTCAAGGACAAGATCTGATTACTTCTACTTTTACTCAAGTACAAGATCTGAGTACTTCTACTTTTACTCAAGTACATGATCTGTGTACTTCTACTTTTACTCAAGTACAAGATCTGAGTACTTCTACTTTTACTCAAGTACAAGATCTGAGTACTTCTACTTTTACTCAAGTACAAGATCTGAGTACTTCTACTTTTACTCAAGTATAAGATCTGAGTACTTCTACTTTTACTCAAGTATAAGACCTGAGTACTTCTACTTTTACTCAAGTACAAGATCTGAGTACTTCTACTTTTACTCAAGTACAAGATCTGAGTACTAAAGCACCCAGATATTGTTCTAAACTGTATTAAAGTAAACAGGTATTATCTTGAACTGTATTGAAGTGAACATGTATTATTTGGGACTGTTTAAAGTAATCCTATATATCTAAACCTTCTTACTTACACTCCATGACCCAGAGACCCTGACACACACACATACACCTCCTCCTGTCTTCATGCAGCACACACACATAAACTCCTTAACCCAGATATCAGCAACACACACACATATGCCTCTGCTTATCAGCACACACACACACACACACACACACTTTCCCTCACTAACACACACACATGTTCTTTTTTCAAGGTTCCTTGCTGGGAATAATCCGAAGCACCAATATATCTGTGTACAATGTTTGATTGTTTTAAAAGAATAGTTTGTGTGAAACCTTCCCTGGGAAATTAAAGGAGTTGGGTCCGGTGGAAGATAAGAAGTGGCTCTCCACCTCAAAATATATCCATATATACTGTTGTTTCTTCATGCAAAGGGCCCCCTGTTTCTGACTGGCTGGTCCCGATATCTGTATCGCACGGCAGTAGAGCGGGGAGCCCGGAGTGTTCTGTTTCAGGGCACTCTGTATTTCGTATTGTGTTTTTTACCATTAAAATCTGATTATTGTTATAACTTTTATGCCGGTGTGTTGAACTCCTTTTATCAATCTGACCAGGCTCATCTAAAGGACGGCGCGGAGCACAGGTGGGCTTTAAGCCACCACTATTGTGTTTGCTCCTACAGTACTTATACTTTTACTCAAGTACAAGATCTGAGTACTTATACTTTTACTCAAGTACAAGATCTGAGTACTTATACTTTTACTCAAGTATAAGATCTGAGTACTTGTACTTTTACTCAAGTACATGATCTGAGTACTTCTACTTTTACTCAAGTATAAGATCTGAGTACTTCTACTTTTACTCAAGTACAAGATCTGAGTACTTCTACTTTCACTCAAGTACAAGATCTGAGTACTTCTTCCACCTCTGGTAATTAGATATGTTACTGAAGTGAAAGCTTAACTAATAAGCTCGTTATTGTTATAAGGACTAATACAAGTGTACATGTATTTGATTGCAGCTTATCCAGGAAAATAATTAAATAAAGATTGTTGTATTAATTATTTGTTTTGGGCTCATTTTGAAACGAGTCCACCAGCACTTTAAATGATTTATCAGAAATCTTAGCAGAAACCCAAAGCTGATGATGTTTGCTGTTCTGAGTTTATATCATACAGATATATTCATAAATAAATAAATGATAAATATGTAAACTAACAATGTAATTATTCATCTTCTGTTTGTGTATCAACTTTACTACATTTTATATGCATTCAATTATTTATTTCCTTATTTAATTTTGTATGTATTGTTTTTATTTATTAACCTATTTATTAATGCATTTGTTTATTAATACATTTATTTATTCATGTATTGTAATATGTATACTATTATAACTATTATGTTGAGTACATGTTTGAAATGTTTGAACATTTGAATATGTTTTATAAATTCAATAAAAAACACAAAACATCTTTTGCTTTTGATTTTAAATCTGTATAACTAAGAAACATTCGCAAATTAACTCGAATGAATCCCATAAACGTGTTTGTTTGAATTGTCTATCCATCTACCTACCTACCTACCTACCTACCTACCTACCTACCTACCTACCTACCTACCTACCTACCTACCTACCTACCTACCTACCTACCTACCTACCTACCTACCTACCTACCTACCTACCTACCTACCTACCTACCTACCTACCTACCTACCTACCTGAAAATGATACTCGAATGAATCCCATAAACGTGTTTGTTTGAATTGTCTATCCATCTACCTACCTACCTACCTACCTACCTACCTACCTACCTACCTACCTACCTACCTACCTACCTACCTACCTACCTACCTACCTACCTACCTACCTACCTACCTACCTACCTACCTACCTACCTACCTACCTACCTACCTACCTACCTACCTACCTACCTGAAAATGATACTCGAATGAATCCCATACACGTGTATGTTTGAATTGTTTCAGAAGTTGATAACAAACCCCTTAGCATCTGCAGTTCACTTTCCACCTGTTGTCCACCAGATGGGAGCAGAGCTCTTTAAATAAATGTAATTCTGATTAACTATTATTACATTCATTACATTATTACATTACATGTTACTTGTTAGACGCTTTTATCCAAAGCGACTTACATACTCAATACTGTGGACAATCCCCACAGGAGCAATTTGGGGTGAAGTGTCTCAGGGACACAACGACATGCTGACTGCAGTGGGGTTTGAACCCTCTGACCCGCTGATCCGAACACAACCGCGCCACACGCCTCTATTACTACCTGCATTATGTAAAGACAATTTAATTTAAGACGTTTTAAACCTTTTTGTTTTGTTTTATGATGTTATTATCCAGAGACCAGAAACGTGTCCAAGACCTCATCAATTAAGATTTTTCAACCTTATATACAAAAATCTTGATCTGTCATAAAGTTCTACCAAAATCCCCTCCCCTGTTTCAGTGCTGCTAAATTAACGTTACACATCAATGGTCTACAGTGGTTCCCAACCTTTTTTCCCAAGAGCCCCCCAAATGACTCCTGTTGGAAGTTGCGCCCCCCCCCCCCCCCCCCCCCCCCCGCCACACACACACAGGGGGGGGGGAACAACAGCGGTAATTAAAGTTTAAAAGTCTCAAAATGCTACAACTACTGTCACAAACTAGATGAATGAAGTATGTTGTTAAAGGAGGATGAAAGCGTAATTAAGGAGCACTATTGGAGTGACTTTGATGGTTATTGGACTCAGGATTAATTCATTTGGATTCCCGCTGTATGAAGAAATTAAAGGACGGTGGAAGTGGAAACAATTCACAAAGGGATTAAACTGTTTAAAACACATGCTCAAAGTAAACCGGATTTTGCCGATGTGTTTATGTGGATTCAAAAGTCGTGAATAATCTACAAAATGGAGGAGACCGATCTGATCGGAGCAACCGTGACAAATAATCCAACTGAAACCGGCATGGACAATGATTATGTTTTAAAAATGCGCTTCTCCAGAAAAGCCTGGTTTGGACACTTTACGGGCAGAAGAAACATTTCTATAGAAAGAATTATACATTTCAGTCTTTTTATGCCTTTAATAGCTACTAACTTGAATTGTTATTAAAATTAATTAATCAATTATTTGTTATATTTGTATTGTAATGTAGAGACAAGGCTTTTAGTGACAATCATGTATTGCCTTTTATATGTAATAAAAAAATAATTAAAAAAAGTCTAAATATGAGATTTGGCCTCAAATCATCTGAGGCCTGGCGCCCCCCCAGGTTGGGAACCACTGGTCTACTATACTGGTTATATTTCATAACACTTATTTGGAAGAAGAAGCTTTTATGTGACCAACATTTTGTCTTTTTTTCCATTGTTTTTCTCTTTTAAACCGGGAAACGGAAAAGTGACTGGATGATTGTATAATGTGATTCATTCTGTAGTCCATCCATCTTCTCCCGCTTATCCGTGGTCGGGTCGCGGGGGTAGCAGTTCCAGCAGAGAGCCCCAAACGTTCCTTTCCCCTCATCAACCAGCTCTGACTGGGGGATCCCAAGGCGCTCCCAGGCCAGCGCAGAGATATAATCCCTCCACCTGGTCCTAGGTCTACCCCTCGGCCTCTTCCCAGCTGGACGTGCCTGGAACACCTCCCTAGGGAGGCGCCCAGGTGGCATCCTAACTAGGTGCCCAAACCACCTCGACTGTGGTATGCGGTTCGGCTTAATCCGATGGTTTAACATAAATATAATGTCAAATAAAAAAGACTTTGAGCATAGCTGAAGACAAAAGATGTTACACCTACACGTATAAGCGGTATTGAACCTTTGGCCCCTGCATGTAGAACCAATTCTTAGACCTCTAGGCCACCATCATATTTTCTGGACTATTGAAAACCCAATAATATGTCTTGCTGTGATGTTTTTTGGAGTGAATTTTAGCCCAACAAGACCCACTTTTATTAGGAAGCTTTGCCTCAAGTATACAATGTTCAAGGAGAAACACAATAACATGACTTGTGTCTCTTTAAGCAGATCAATATGGTAAATAAATATTTTAAATTGACCCGTCCCAAACCTGCTTTGCTTCCAAAATTTGACTTGATCTTGTATATTCATCCATATGTTAATGAAGTGAGCATGCACTCATGGTATTTATAGGTGGCAAAAAACTGAAAACTGGTGTTTCAAACTCCATCACTGTTTAATCCATCTGCAGTCTTCCTCCATCTTTAATCCTGTTTGTTCTTCTCTTAGAAGGCATGCCAAATTAAAACACACATTCCAAACCAAAACAAACCAGTTAAACAAAAAGTAGGAGAATAATTAGAAAATGACAGAAGTAAAATAAAAAATAAAACAATCAACAAAAAGGGGTTTCCATTAATCAGTAGACAAAAAGAAAAGACATTTGCAGAAGGCTCAGAAGGGCTCAGGGGGCCTCACAGGGAACATTTCATCTTTTACAAGTTTTAGGAAAGACATCCAATCCTAACCCCAAATGTGAACCTCAAGCCCTTCGCGTGAAACGGTCTAAAACTGGACGTAGAGGATCGGGGCCTTCAACCTTTCATCTTTGAGGAATGACAGACACACACTGATATGTCTGTGTATTCTCCGTCGTTGACCTGAAGCGCCCCGCTGTAAAGAGACGCTGACTGTTCAGGTGTTGGCCGGCTGGTGGAAAGGAACAAGGTCAAGTGAAACAGTTGTCTGCAGTCAGCTGGAAGTGGAGCCTGGGGGGGGGGGGGGGGGGGGGTAAACACTGTGGTCAGCTCATGTTGCTCTGGCCCCTAAATGCACATTACTGCCTTAAATATCACATTACATGACATTTAACCGAAGATTTTTATATCAGTTACATCTCATGTCACCTAAGGGGCCAGTATGTTTTACTTTTGGTACTTTGAAGAGTAATAATGTCTTAATTTCTCTTATATACATTGCCTTGTGTTTTATGCTGCTGCAACGCAAACATTTCCCAAATTGGGATCAGTAAAGTACCTACCTACCTACCTACCTACCTACCTACCTACCTACCTACCTACCTACCTACCTACCTACCTACCTACCTACCTACCTACCTACCTACCTACCTACCTACCTACCTACCTACCTACCTACCTACCTATCTACCTACCTACCTGCCTACCTGCCTACCTGTCTACCTGCCTACCTGTCTACCTGTCTACCTGTCTACCTGTCTACCTGTCTACCTGTCTACCTGTCTACCTGTCTACCTGTCTACCTGTGTACCTGTCTACCTGTCATTAATTAATTAATTAATTAAGTAATTGCATTAAAAGATAAATGTAATTCATGAATAAAATGTTCCAATTTCAATTAGTTACATCTTTTCACCAACGTCGTTCCTGATCATAAGAAATATTAATTAATTCTCTGAATTTTAAGCCAGAATTTGTTTACATAATGGCAATGTTGTTCTTCTGAAATACAACAAATAAATACTATGTATGCTAGGGGGGTTTGGTTCTGGAATATGATTGGCAAACACATTCATTTTCATAGATTTCTGTGTGATTTTGTGCAAGAATTTTGGAAAATAGCATGAATCCAGTCCCATAAGGTGAACATGAGAAAAGTCTTATAGTATATAGTCAACATTGAAACCAGGGCTAGATGTCAATGAGATGTCCGTGGGATCAGAACATTTAGGTGTTTTGTGTTTCAGTGCATTTTGTCCTTAAGGCTCTGAATGTCACACACTTTATTCAAGACGTATTACAGGAGCTGAGGTTAAAAATAAACATCCTTGTAAAACCGCATTCATTAAAACACACAACATGAACTCACCTTGGTGATGCAAATTCAGTGTGTGAGGGGAGTGTCAGTATTTGTAGTCCTGGTGATTTTGTTTGCATTTATTTTCCTGCAGCTGCGCCCCGGACCAAACGCTGTGCATCTGTGGGGAAAGAAATGATGAAGTGCCTTCTTTCCAAACCGTCTAGACGAATAATTACTGAGCACATCATCTATTTGTTTCTCACAGAGCTGGGTGTGGAGCTGTTTGGAGAAGGAGGTTGTTTTAGTAACTGTTATGTTAGGAAATATATAAAGTGTATAATCTGAGCATTGCTCTTTCTGTTTCTGCTTCAGAGGGACTAATAGCTCATTAACAAGAATGCATATATCAATTGTTCTGCTGCCACATGATGGCTTGTTGACATGATGTTCAGCAGTGTTTAAATACACCATCAACACTGTTAGAGAATGTGGGGGAAACTTCTGAAGCAATAGGAGTCAGGACTCAACGAGGAGAGCTGGAGCTTTGAAGGAGTCAGGACTCAACGAGGAGAGCTGGAGCTTTGAAGGAGTCAGGACTCAGAGAGACACGAGGAGAGCTGGAGCTTTGATGGAGTCAGGACTCAGAGAGACACGAGGAGAGCTGGAGCTTTGATGGCAAACACTGACGGTTTATTTGGAGCTTCGGCCGGAGAATTCCCAAGACATGTCACGGGCCACGATCGACCACACGGATGAGATGCCACCATCAATTCTGAAGAGCCCTCCTGTAGCTCCAGGTTTTAACTAGTTCAGAGTGTAATAATCTACATTCTTCAATAGATAGACTAAACAGCTGAGGACACTGAATCACAGTTGTTGTCGCTTATGGCTCGGGGTCATCTACACCCCGAGAAGGATGTGATCCAGGTCCTACAACAATAACTATCTCTGACCGAGAGCCGCCCGGTCACAAACTGCTAACAACAACAACTTGCTTGGGCAGCCCCTCCTTAAGGGAGATAACTAGGCGTGTGGCGCAGTGGGTTGTGTGTTGGTGTTCGGATCAGGGGGTCACAGGTTCAAACCCCACTGCAGTCAGCATGTCGTTGTGTCCCTGGGCAAGACACTTCACCCCAAATTGCTCCTGTGAGGATTGCCCACAGTATTGAGTATGTAAGTCGCTTTGGATAAGTCTGAGTCCCTCACCCTGTTCCAGTCCCGCCTCAAAACCCACCTCTTCAACTCTGTATATCCATAAGCCCCCCCCCCCCTCCCTCTCAACCAACTTCCTCCTGACTGCTTTTCTGTTTTGTTGTTGTTGTTGTTTTGTTGCCTGTTCTTGTTTGTCTACCCTTCCCCAAATGTAAAGCGTCTTTGGGTTCGAGAAAAGCGCTCTAAAAAATACAATTTATTATTATTATTATAAAAGCGTCTAACAAGTGACATGTAATAATGTAATGTAATAACAGCTGATCAGGGTTGGTCAGCTGCGTCAGAGGGCGAAAGGTAAACGGATGAAATTATTCGCAGTAGAGGAAGATAATCTTAAAGCCTTTCAAGCTACCAATTACTTCTAACTAAACAGCTGAATCATACCAAAGGCTACAGTAAAAAGAAATCTAGTTACTAATTTAGGAAAAGTAAAAAGTCCCAATTGACGTTATATACATTTATTACAAAATATAATTATACATTTTTTTTAAAGTGCCCACTTGTTCAGAAGTCATACATGAACCAAGAAAGGAAATACCCCACCAGCATATTATTATTCTGCACCTCTTACGACAACAGAAGGTGTCTTACTGGTCAGTTTTGTACCATCTTAATTCAAACTAGTCTTGAGTTTTCTTCAACTTGCACCTTTTTACACACTTTACAAAACAATCTTTTTCCTTTTATTCCCGAAAATGTTTTGCAGTTGCTTGTAGTTAACTGCTCAAATGACAACAAATGAATTGATCTACTCGAACCACTATGCAAATATGAATGTAATGTAACAACACACCCCTGCAAAATGTAATTAAACTATTAGTTGAATTGCATGTTCTCACCAACAGTCAGTGTTTGCATGCAACCCTCCTCCTCTCAATGTTTCTGACCACACCTTTCCAACCTGACGCAGCTTCAGCATGCAGACAGCAGAGGGCAGTCCGCAGTAACTGTTGGGGACATCCTGAATGTGCTCTTCCAATATCAGAGTAACGTGATAACAAAGGCCCAGCTGTGTACATGATGATTACCTAGAAGAGCATCAGGACTGTTTTAGGCCAAACTTGACCCACTCTACCATGCTGCACTGCGATACATATCAAATGCACCCTATAGGACTCATCATGCACACTGTATAACCTAACTGGATGGTCCTCACTTAGTATGCAGCATTGGTTGTTGTTAATGTATAAAGCCATTTTAGGTAAGCTTCCACTGTACATATGTGCCAGATTTGCTCCAGTTTGTGACTCTTACAGCCTCAGATCCAGAGCCTGGATACGGGTCCAGGTTCCTGCTGTGCAGACTGAGGCTGGGAAAAGGAGTCTTTTTCATTCTGGTCCTTGGTCTTGGAATGACCTTCAATCAAGCCTCAAACTGAGGGCACTTGTCTCAATAGCATGTTTTAAATTGAAGTTGTCTGAGGTCCTTACCACCAGCTGCTCTTGCAGTAATACGTAGTGCCTTTCTTACTGTCCTAATGTGCTCAATGTAGTGACTGCTTTTTCGTCTTTTGTTTACTTAGTTGTGTTTTCTGTATTTTACACGTCTGTGTTATGTGTAACGTTGCTGCCTTCTTGGCCAGGTCAGCATTGCAAATTAGATTTTATCTCAATGCTTTTTTATCTGGTTAAATAAAAAAATAAGGCATATGATAGCTATGTGATTAACATGATGATTCAGCCTCTATGGAGAGAGACATCAAGCATGCTCATTTCTGACGTGGAGCTAATCTGAAGTAAACATTGAATACTGCTTTCTACTCCTCCATCTTGTGACTGTGTAACTCCTTCTCTTGGATATCAGCATGTGAAGGACACTGTTCAGGAACTAGTTGATGCTCTGTATGTGATGACTACTTCCATTCTGGAGAGGATCACAAATACATGGATCCTGAGATTCAAGCTCAAGCCGGGGACCAGTGAGATTTTTCTAACAGTAACTAATTAAGATGTAAAAAGACATATCGTGATGTAAAAGTAAAATACTGAAACCTGTGCTTCAAATGTGAATCAATCATTGTCTCGCCTCAGCAATAGAAAAGCATTTGTACACACCCTGTCAATTATATTGTGTGCACATTTTCCCTCTTAAATCAAACTAGCGAACACAACAAGCTGTATTTTGGAGAGGACCCAAGTTAGGGAGAATAAACCTTGAGGTGCTTGATGGGCAATGCATCTGAGGTGGTCACATTTAAATAAACACGTGTATTTAAGAGGAGGTGTTATCATGCCTTACTCAAAGTCTCACTTCACAGCTCATACAAGACGTTTGATTTGGATAAATGCAAGTTTTAGATAAGCTTCTGTTTGTGCAGAATATGTGGTGCAACTTGCTAAGATTTGGTGTGAAAAATAAACTGAAGACACAGAGTTTGCATTTCTTAAAGTCTTGAAGAAGCACTGCAGTGATTTAGTATTTCAGTAGATAATTGAGGGACCACAAAGAGTATACAAATGAGCTCAATACAGGCCGATATATCCTGACTTTTATTTTCAAGTATGGGCTGTACTTCAAAAACCCTCAATCCTACATTTCCCATAATGCAACTCAGTTATGCCTCAGAAGATAGATCAGTTTTCAGTCTAATATAGTCAATTACTTTATTTGCTTGGTTTAAATGAATATAATAACTATATTTAAAAATGATTTATTCAGTTTTCACAGTTTTTCCTCACACAATTTGAGAAGGACGTTTTTTATAATGCCATCACTTCTGACAAAGTGCTTTAAAGCTTTAGGTTCTGTGATGTTAAAGACAACTTATGTTCAAGAGATAACTAACGGTTATTGTTGAGCCGACTTTCTTGCCTTTGGATGTGCAAATGAATTGAGATTTGTTATTCATTCTTTGCTCCTTCCCTCTGTCGAACAGGTTGTGTGTTTGGTTCAGTTTGTTGGTTCGCTTGTCTGGTTGTCTTGTTCGTGTTATAGTAACAAAATGAATCTATTGATTCGTGTTCACCAACACGATTTCTCCAATTTTTTCGCGTCACACTGAACGATTTAAAAAGGAATGTAAATAATAACAAATTAAAAGGAAAAACAGATAAAAGAAAGTACAGATTTCAGTATTCTGACACAGAACGATTTTAGAAGCAATGTATCTCTATTGGTAGCATGTTTCGTGCCTGCACCAAATAATAACAAATTAGAAGGAAAAAAAGATTTGAAAATATACAGATTTCAGTATTCTGAGGCTCTGAGCCATTTATTTTCCTTACGGACGGCAAAAAAACTCCGACATTATACCATTTAAAATGTGTGGCGCAGTGGATAGAGCCTTGGTTTTGGGATCAGGGGGTCACAGGTTCAAATCCCACTGCAGTCAGCATGTCGTTGTGTCCCTGAGACAGGATTGTCCACAGTATTGAGTATGTAAGTTAATTTGGATAAAAGCGTCTAACAAGTCACATGTAAAAAATAAAAGGCTTAGGTTAGGGTAAGACATTGAGTAAGAAAGTGTTTTTATGAGCTTCTGGTCTTCCAAGACCCGACAGGACAAAAAGACGTGGTGCAGGCACGAAACATACTACCAATAGAAATACATTGCTTTTAAAATCGTTCTGTGTGACACGAAAAAAAATGCAAAAATCGTGTTGGTGAACACGAATCAATAGATTAAATAAATGTTGTGACTATAACACGAAATGCCGTGAGACTGGGTTGGGTTGTCATCAGGATTACATAAAAACGTGGTGTGATTCTAGTTTGTCATATGTTAAAGTGTAATGTTATGCAATGGGTTGGGAGTATTACGGACATTGTAACTGCTTCATCTGACTGCATGCGGTGTGAACATTGGTGGATTTTACCGAATTAGAATTTGAACCCTTGAAAAGTTGCCATAATAACTACTAAGAGGGATCTGAATACACTAGACCACACGTGTCAAACTCAAGGCACGGGGGCCAAATCAGGCCCGTGGTGGATTTAATTTCGGCCCGCAGGATAATCTCTAATTGCTATTAGATCTGGCCCGCCGGTATATTGCACGCACACCTTCACTCCATCCTGAGGGTCTCCTCCGCTCAGAGCCTGAGCCCAAACATTGATGACCTTGCACCCAAGATGAGATGCCAAGTATCTGAGCTAGCATCACAGAGCAGCACACTGAGTTCAATGGATGTTTCCTTCTGCACTTTCTCTCAGGACAACAGGCCATGTTTGGTTTCTCTTTGAGGGGAATAGTTTTTTTGAAGCTGTTGTTGGCCTGTGGAGAAATGTGATCATAAGAAATGACTCTGGAAAAGCTGCAGATAGAGCCATAAGAAATTAATGCAGCTGATTATTTAATATTGTTTTTATAGGCAATCATTGAAGCTTTGTTAGTTCCAGGTTTAATATGTGCAATAAGTTAATTTCAATAAGTTCTGCAATAAACATTGAACCAGTCCGGCCCTCGACTAGAACCGTTTATTTATTTTGGCCCACTGTGTATTTGAGTTTGACCCCCCTGCACTAGAAACTATAAATCTTGGAGCATTGGCCTTTTGAAATGAGGGACTGGCATTGCACAATATATGCTAATAGACAAGGAACTTCAAATCTGTTTCCTTAAGAGATGCAAAACAGTTGTAATCACTACTAAAGAAGACGTTTTCCACTCCGTTTCACTAAATGACTGATTTCCAGCACTTCCACTGCATGCATTGTAAACATTTGAATATTCACTAATAGACTTATAATGTTTCGAACATGCACTAACACGTCGATAGTGAGTATTTATTTTCCAACAGCCTGCAGCTATGTTATCGCAGCTTCTGCATCATTCATGTGCAGAAACATGGCTGTGTGTTTGAGCAGCTTTACCGTAAATGTAAATGTCTGAATATTACAGGGACATTGTGTTTAATTGTTTGTGTTTTCCTCGTGTTTTTCCAGTCTCCACTCCACCCTTATCCTCCCTGTTCAGTCCTCTGCATGGATACACGTGTGGCTGACAGAGCTGCAGGCTGTATTGAGCAATGGGAGCACATGTGTTTGTTCACTGAGAGACAATGTGGGACACTTACCATGACGACTTGATATTTATCTTGCGTGTTGACTTAGGAGGAATTTCTTCGTCACTTGCCCTTACACTCAGAATACAGTGTGTCTTTCATGCATCTGTGCGTTTTGTATAAACACCGCACGGATTAACGAATTTGGTCCGTTTGCGCTCCCGTGTAAATGGGGTCTAAGTGCAAAGAGAAGGTCAGTTGAGGGTGGATTTCCTCAGTGGCCTCTTTTGTCGTCTGTTTATTGTACAGGGATTCAGAGGGAATGAAGTCTTATTTAGACACACCTTCAACTACTTAAAACCATTTATTTTATTAGCTAAGATGTCTGACTCACATTTATTTTCATGCTGACACAAGTGGGCCAATTATTATAATTTTGTCTCATATACAGCAGTTTGAACAAATCAAGGGAAGATACTTAGAGAAAGTAGTTAAAAACTTATTATCTTTTCAAAAGATGATAATCTAATTAAATTGGTAAAGAGCTTACAGATTTAGTTATTTAAAAAAAACTGTTTTTGTTTTGTTTTGTTTTCGTATTTTAGAATTCAATTCAATTCAAAACCTTTATTTATCCAGGTAAAATCCCATTGAGATCAATTATCTCTTTTTCAAGGGAGACCTGCAAGAATAAAATAAAACATATTTTTTAAATATTTAAATAAATATAAGAAATCCCATTAAAAATGTGCAATAAAGAGATCAAATAAATGTATTAAAATATGTATGTAAACAAAATTAGTTAATAAAAATGTGCAATAAAAATAGCAAATAAATGGTATTAATGTATGTATGTATGCAAACATCATTATTTAATAAAAATGTGCAATAAAAAAAAGTAAAAAAAGAACATAAAATATCAAATGTAATACTCGAATTTCTTTTGTCGACTCCTTAGAAAACCTTTCACAACAGCTCTCCCTCTCTTCCCCTGTGTGGAGGTGAGGCGGAGTGAAAGTCCAAACCCCAGCCTCCCTCTGGCTGCAGAGCCCAGCCCCGCTCTGCCTGTTCGTGCCGGTCCCCTCACAGTGAGGGCTTACCTGAGGAATTCACCAAAGCTTTTTTTTTTAATATCCCCATTTATACTGCAGCAATAGCAATGTGTGTGTACAAAGGGCGATGTGTACAAACCCTGCCGTCCCCTCTCCTTCGGCTGAAATATAATCAGTCTTTTTAGCCTTTGCTTTTGTGCCAACGCTTTCTCTTCTTCTTCACTTCCTGCAGCCCATTGAGGAGGAGGAGGAGGAGGAGGAGGAGGAGGAGGAGGAGGAGGAGGAGGAGGAGGAGGAGGAGGAGGAGGAGGAGGAGGAGGAGGAGGAGGACAGCAGTGTGTTCAGATCCTTTACTGATATTCCAGCAGTGGCTCAGTGTGTGGGATTAGGTGTAGGAACCGGTTCAAGTCCTGACCAAATCTGGACAAACCTGGAAGTTTGAACAGATACCTCTCCTTAATAATGCATGTGTTTGTTCACTTATTCAGACTGTGTGTGTATTGTACCGTGTGATCACAACTGGATTTCATCTTGGTGATAAAATAAACGTTATTTTTCTACTCTGTTAGATCAATTACTTGTACTTTAGTTTTAGTGTTGCACTTCTGGTAAGATGCGAACTGCATTTCATAGTACTTGTAGTCTGTGCAATGACAATAAAGTTGAATCAAATCTAATCTACTTTAGTACAGTAGAAATACCCCAGTGTAGGAATACTCTGTTACAAGCAAAAGTCCTGCATTCAAAGTGTTACTCAAGTAAAAGTCAAAAAGTATCAGCATCAAAATATACTTAGTACATTTCAGAATAATAATGTGAAATAACTAAAGCTGTACAATAAATGCAGTTAAAAAAAGTAAAATATTTGAATTATAAACCGCCATGTATACATGAAAATACTCCAATAAAATACTAGTAGGCACAGTTGGACTTAAAGGTCACCTATCATGCTATTTGTAGGCAATAGCATAGCTCTCAGATATAGAAAAATATATAGAAAACATGTCTATCAAGTGTTTTGCTCAAAATACCAAACAGGTCACCCATTCTAGCCATGCCTCATATCCCTCTGTTTCACTTCCTGTTTCTAAAGTGCTGATTTTGGGTATAAAGCTTTAAAAAAAAAAAAAATGATAACAAATAAAAAAGGAGGGTCTGAGCTCATGCGGGACCCGGCAGCTACTGTCTAAACTAAATGCTGCCGTGATGAAACGCCATATCATGGATGATCAAGGATTCTCTCTGAAACAGTTTGGAGCTCAAAGGCTTTCTCTCTTGCCGGTTATACCACAAGGTGAGTTCCTTTTTACTTCCTGCTTCTTCACACACATGCTCTCCAGTACAGGTTAGCTCTGAGTGTTAGCGATGCTAATGTAAACACCGACCATATTACGTCCAAAACAGTCGGGCATTGTTTCTGATAGCAACGTTTCTGATTGGGCCGTGAGTCCACATTTCAGATATTACGTCATATCGGACGCAAATCTGGATCAGCTCCGTTGTTCCCCGTTTTTAGAGATTTGGGTACGGAGGAAAAGAGAGAGGGTTTTATTTTCTGACGCTGCGTGAGTTCCCCGACACACCGGGGACACATGTTGATGTATACAAGACATCAAAAAGTGCATTTTGCATGATAGGTCCCCTTTAATTAAAGTATTGTCAAAAGTATCTGCAATTCAATATACCCAAAGTAAATGTGCAACGGACCATTTCATAATCATATATTAAAGTACTGGATTGTGATTATTTAATTATTAATGTTTTATTATAGTGAGTAAAGATGGAGCTAACTTTAAATACTTCATAAACTTCTGCTGGATATTTCATAGATGAAAATCCTAGTCTTTGGAGTAAAGTGTAGAGAAGACGTATAAAGCAGCGTCAAATGAACATTCAAAATGTACTTTAGTGCAATATTGGAGTAAATGTACTTCGTTACTTTCCTCCACTGACAGCAGCTTTGTCATTCTGAGAGTATTGTGTAACCGGTGATTGCATAACGGCCCCTCCCTGCACCGGGACACATGAACGTTATAGTTTAGCCTCAGGTGTTTGAATCTGTTTGCAGGAAGTGCTCCGGTACAGTTTGTGGTCAGGTGTGCACATCAGATCATTATGAAAAATCAAAACAGTGTTGTGAAACCGCCCTGATTTTCTTCTTTATGCAAAACTACTGTGGTGAAATAAGAAGTATCTTTACTCACGTGTTGTATTGATGCATTTTGAGGTACTTGTACTTAAGTATTTTAATTGGTTGCTACGTATATGTCTACTTACAGTACAATGTACTTTTTTACTTCACTACATTCATTTTTTGCTATATTACTTTACACATTAATGTAACACATGGGTTTATTATATGTGATATTTTTTATGAATTACACTACAGTTCAGTCAGACAACTCACGTGTTTCTTAATATGTTTATTAGAAGCAGCATATAGTTTGAGTTTGGCGTCTAGGCTCGGGCCTCATCACTCCACATATTTACAAAGAACATTGAGTGATGATTAGATAACTATCCCCCGAGCCTACAGGTGGAAGCTGGGGTGGTGGTGGGGTGGAAGCTGGGGTGGTGGTGGGCTGGAAGCTGGGGTGGAGCTGGGATGGAAGCTGGGGTGGTGGTGGGCTGGAAGCTGGGGTGGTGGTGGGGTGGAAGCTGGGGTGGTGGTGGGCTGGAAGCTGGGGTGGAAGCTGGGGTGGATGCTGGGGTGGAGCTGGGATGGAAGCTGGGATGGAAGCTGGGGTGGAAGCTGGGGTGGATGCTGGGGTGGATGCTGGGGTGGAGCTGGGATGGAAGCTGGGGTGGAAGCTGGGGTGGAGCTGGGATGGAAGCTGGGGTGGATGCTGGGGTGGAGCTGGGATGGAAGCTGGGGTGGAAGCTGGGGTGGAGCTGGGATGGAAGCTGGGGTGGATGCTGGGGTGGAGCTGGGATGGAAGCTGGGATGGAAGCTGGGGTGGATGCTGGGGTGGATGCTGGGGTGGAAGCTGGGGTGGAAGCGGGGGTGGTGGTGGGGTGGTGATGGGGTGGAAGCTGGGGTGGAGCTGGGATGGAAGCTGGGGTGGATGCTGGGGTGGAGCTGGGATGGAAGCTGGGGTGGAAGCTGGGGTGGAGCTGGGATGGATGCTGGGGTGGATGCTGGGGTGGAGCTGGGATGGAAGCTGGGGTGGAAGCTGGGGTGGAGCTGGGATGGAAGCTGGGGTGGATGCTGGGGTGGAGCTGGGATGGAAGCTGGGATGGAAGCTGGGGTGGAAGCTGGGGTGGAGCTGGGATGGAAGCTGGGGTGGAAGCTGGGGTGGAGCTGGGATGGAAGCTGGGGTGGATGCTGGGGTGGAAGCTGGGATGGAAGCTGGGATGGAAGCTGGGATGGAAGCTGCGGTGGTGGTGGGGTGGAAGCTGGGGTGGAAGCTGGGGTGGAAGCTGGGGTGGTGGTGGGGTGGTGATGGGGTGGAAGCTGGGGTGGAGCTGGGATGGAAGCTGGGGTGGATGCTGGGGTGGAGCTGGGATGGAAGCTGGGGTGGAAGCTGGGGTGGAGCTGGGGGGGAAGCTGGGGTGGATGCTGGGGTGGAGCTGGGATGGAAGCTGGGGTGGAAGCTGGGGTGGAGCTGGGATGGAAGCTGGGGTGGATGCTGGGGTGGAGCTGGGATGGAAGCTGGGGTGGAAGCTGGGGTGGAGCTGGGATGGAAGCTGGGGTGGATGCTGGGGTGGAGCTGGGATGGAAGCTGGGATGGAAGCTGGGGTGGATGCTGGGGTGGATGCTGGGGTGGAAGCTGGGGTGGAAGCTGGGGTGGTGGTGGGGTGGTGATGGGGTGGAAGCTGGGGTGGAGCTGGGATGGAAGCTGGGGTGGATGCTGGGGTGGAGCTGGGATGGAAGCTGGGGTGGAAGCTGGGGTGGAGCTGGGATGGAAGCTGGGGTGGATGCTGGGGTGGAGCTGGGATGGAAGCTGGGGTGGATGCTGGGGTGGAGCTGGGATGGAAGCTGGGGTGGATGCTGGGGTGGAGCTGGGATGGAAGCTGGGATGGAAGCTGGGGTGGAAGCTGGGGTGGAGCTGGGATGGAAGCTGGGGTGGAAGCTGGGGTGGAGCTGGGATGGAAGCTGGGGTGGATGCTGGGGTGGAAGCTGGGATGGAAGCTGGGATGGAAGCTGGGGTGGTGGTGGGGCAGGCAAGCAGCAGTAACATGAACGTAGCAGTAGCAAGTGAACGCAGCAGCAGCAGCAGCAGCAGCAGCAGCGAGGCAGAGGCAGGCAGACCTGCCTCTGCAGCTTAAATAGATCGGCATGTTTAGGAGAATCTGTTTGGTTGGTTGTTAGAGGGACGAGGTGCGTCACGTCACGTGTTAATGTATCAATGGTGCTCGAGTTGACTGCCTGAACTAGCTCGCAGGCTTCGCCCCATGTTATACAAAAACACTTGGAAGCCAGTACTGCATTTTTACTACATTTATCTGACTACATTAGTTATTAGTTACTTTACAGATTTAGATTATTATATAACACAGAATATAATTATACTAACAATAACATTGACTTATAACTATAGGTTAAGATATCGAGAAGCTTCATAAAAAAGTAATTACATAAATGCATAATAATCAAGTGATTTCATATAAAAGATTCTGAAATGGACCATAAAACATAATAAGTACTTTCACTTTTACGTGTAACCCAGTACTTTAAAACTTTAGTATTGCTACTTTTACTTCTTAAGTAGTAGTTAAATATCTGAATACTTCTTCCACCACTGCAAAACAGCAGCTCCATCACAGATACAACTTTTACATTTTTGTTATTCCACAAAATGTACAGCTGTTGACAGAATCACAGAATTTTGATTATGAGTTTACGCTTTAAATAGTTTTGCATATTGGCTCTTGAAAGCTGTTGAATACTCAATAAAGTTGAGTATTTGTGCATCCACAAATCAGTGCTCAGGTTACAAAGAGTGGGTCGTAGTGTAGAAGTAATATGTATTTAGCGTTAAGAGTCTGCTGCAGGAAAACGACTTGCACAACATCAGCAGAAATGTTTCCACAATGCCTCAGGAAATGATGAAACCTCGACTTCTCAGGTATTGAATCAGTGTTTCTATGAGGAAAGTGTGTAGGCGGAGAACGATGAGTTATCAGAGCAAAGACAATTAAAAATCCTTGATTTAAAACTGTGATGCAAAGTGGGAACTCACTCACTCAGTTTTGCTTTTATTCTGAATGTGTGTTGTATGCAGTTGTTGACAAAGTGCTCAGATCTTTGACTTGAAGAGGCCCTATTCTGCTTTTTGTGGTTTCCCTTTCCTCTAGTCTAGTGTGTTCTATGGGTTTTAGTGCATGCAAATGGTCTGTAAAAGCTAAAATCCCTGTGTTCCCAGCTCCAGAGGAAGTTTCTCTCCAACACACTCCCCCCTTGATCGAAACGCTTCTATTGGACTCCTTTGTTTACTTCCTGAACATATGGCATCACGGTGTAACACACGTGCTTCTATTGGCTAGCGCTCCATCACATTGTACGTGGCTAAGGGGCGGGACATCTCTAAGCGGTTGACCAATCACAACAGAGCCGGCCAGCAATCAGAGCAGACTGGGCTCTGGTTTCAGACAGAGGGTGAAAAGAGGTGCTGCAGCACAGACAGTATGAGAACAATAAAGAGCTTTTTGAACATTAAAGCATGGAGACATGTAGAGACACTACATACTGATATACACCTGAACATTAGCAGGAGAGGACTCTTTAAAGTAGAGACACTACATACTGATATACACCTGAACATCAGCAGGAGAGGACTCTTTAAAGTAGAGACACTACATACTGATATACACCTGAACATCAGCAGGAGAGGACTCTTTAAAGTAGAGACACTACATACTGATATACACCTGAACATCAGCAGGAGAGGACTCTTTAAAGTAGAGACACTACATACTGATATACCTGAACATCAGCAGGAGAGGACTCTTTAAAGTAGAGACACTACATACTGATATACACCTGAACATCAGCAGGAGAGGACTCTTTCAAGTAGAGACACTACATACTGATATACACCTGAACATCAGCAGGAGAGGACTCTTTAAAGTAGAGACACTACATACTGATATACACCTGAACATCAGCAGGAGAGGACTCTTTAAAGTAGAGACACTACATACTGATATACATCTGAACATCAGCAGGAGATGACTCTTTAAAGTAGAGACTCTACATACTGATATACACCTGAACATCAGCAGGAGAGGACTCTTTAAAGGAGACACTACATACTGATATACACCTGAACATCAGCGGGAGAGGACTCTTTAAAGTAGAGACACTACATACTGATATACACCTGAACATCAGCAGGAGAGGACTCTTTAAAGTAGAGACACTACATACTGATATACACCTGAACATCAGCAGGAGAGGACTCTTTAAAGGAGACACTACATAATGATATACACCTGAACATCAGCGGGAGAGGACTCTTTAAAGTAGAGACACTACATACTGATATACACCTGAACATCAGCAGGAGAGGACTCTTTAAAGTAGAGACACTACATACTGATATACACCTGAACATCAGCAGGAGAGGACTCTTTAAAGTAGAGACACTACATACTGATATACACCTGAACATCAGCAGGAGAGGACTCTTTAAAGGAGAGATACTACATACTGATATACACCTGAACATCAGCGGGAGAGGACTCTTTAAAGTAGAGACACTAGATACTGATATACACCTGAACATCAGCAGGAGAGGACTCTTTAAAGTAGAGACACTACATACTGATATACACCTGAACATCAGCAGGAGAGGACTCTTTAAAGTAGAGACACTACATACTGATATACACCTGAACATCAGCGGGAGAGGACTCTTTAAAGTGGAGACACTACATACTGATATACACCTGAACATCAGCAGGAGAGGACTCTTTAAAGTAGAGACACTACATACTGATATACACCTGAACATCAGCAGGAGAGGACTCTTTAAAGTAGAGACACTACATACTGATATACACCTGAACATCAGCAGGAGAGGACTCTTTAAAGTAGAGACACTACATACTGATATACACCTGAACATCAGCAGGAGAGGACTCTTTAAAGTAGAGACACTACATACTGATATACACCTGAACATCAGCAGGAGAGGACTCTTTAAAGGAGAGACACTACATACTGATATACACCCGAACATCAGCAGGAGAGGACTCTTTAAAGTAGAGACACTACATACTGATATACACCCGAACATCAGCAGGAGAGGACTCTTTAAAGTAGAGACACTACATACTGATATACACCTGAACACCAGCAGGAGAGGACTCTTTAAAGGAGAGACACTACATACTGATATACACCTGAACATCAGCGGGAGAGGACTCTTTAAAGTAGAGACACTACATACTGATATACACCTGAACATCAGCAGGAGATAACTCTTTAAAGGAGAGACACTACATACGGACACCTGAACATCAGCAGGAGAGGACTCTTTAAAGTAGAGACACTACATACTGATATACACCTGAACATCAGCAGGAGAGGACTCTTTAAAGTAGAGACACTACATACTGATATACACCTGAACATCAGCAGGAGAGGACTCTTTAAAGTAGAGACACTACATACTGATATACACCTGAACATCAGCAGGAGAGGACTCTTTAAAGGAGAGACACTACATACTGATATACACCTGAACATCAGCAGGAGAGGACTCTTTAAAGTAGAGACACTACATACTGATATACACCCGAACATCAGCAGGAGAGGACTCTTTAAAGTAGAGACACTACATACTGATATACACCCGAACATCAGCAGGAGAGGACTCTTTAAAGTAGAGACACTACATACTGATATACACCTGAACACCAGCAGGAGAGGACTCTTTAAAGGAGAGACACTACATACTGATATACACCTGAACATCAGCGGGAGAGGACTCTTTAAAGTAGAGACACTACATACTGATATACACCTGAACATCAGCAGGAGAGGACTCTTTAAAGTAGAGACACTACATACTGATATACACCTGAACATCAGCTAATGATGTTCTCTTAATCTGATTTGCAACGTGCAAAACCCCCAAAAAGTCCCTTTTTCTTCCTGCTCTCTGCCTTCAACAATTGGTACTTAAAAAATTACAAGCTAAACATTAGTTAGGCCTTCGTTGATCACTACATTTGCTTCACATGATTCCTCCAAAAGGTGGACTTACTTCCAGTTGTTCCCATGTTAACAAAGTTAGAATAATGAATCAACGGCACTAATCTGTCCTCGGGGTGAATACTTGATGTGAGGTTTAGCAGCCTTAGAGGTAATCTTCAAGTTTTCATCATATTAAACCAAACACCAGAAGTTTTTAAACCTCAGAAATACCTCTCAGTCCCATCGTTTAACTGACAATGGTGTTGATCTATACCTCTACAATTCTCTGTTTGCTGTTTTCACCAAAGGCGGCATTTTATCTGTATATCTGAGGGGAAACGGTCTCTTTTCAAAAAGGTCACTGAAAGTTGAAAATCCACTTCTAGAAATCTCTTTCCAATGTTAACTTTTCTGCAAAGATATTCAACAATCCCTGAACTCTAACGTGCAAAACAATACCATACAACAATGCTGTATTTTAAAGACAACAAGCAAGGAAACAGAAATGTTTACATAACGTTAGAATCATTGAATACTGAACAATATATTTTTGTATCAACATGCAATATTGTCTCTTTATTTTTGAAGTAAAAAATGACAACAACAGTGCCTGGAGAAAGAAAAGAGGTATTACAGGTGAAATGTTCAATATATACTGATTAGAGCTGATACTATTTTTCAATATCGCGATAAATATCGTACCGTGGACTTTTTAATCGCGATATTATCGTACCGTGAGTTTTTGGTATCGTTACATCCCTATTCGGTACTGTTTCCGACTTCCACGCAACGTTAATGAGACGTGTCAACCTTGACAGTTTCTCAACACCCAGAGCCTTCAGCATTTCTGGGCGGATCTCATCCACCCCCGGGACTTTGCCACTGTGGAGTTGTTTGACTACCTCAGTGACCTCCCCCCGGGAGATTGGTGTTGATCCCCCGTCATACTCCAGCTCTGCCTCTAACATAGAGGGCAGAGTTGTCGGGTTCAGGAGTTCCTCAAAGTGTTCCTTCCAACGCCCTAACACTCCATCAGTTGAGGTCAACAGCGTCCCATCCTTACTGTACACAGCTTGGATGGTCCCCTGCTTCCCCCTCCTGAGGTGTCGGACAGTTTTCCAGAACAACTTTGGTGCCGCCCGAAAGTCCTTTTCCATGGCTTCTCCGAACTTCTCCCACACCCGCTGCTTTGCCTCGGCCACGGCTGAGGCTGCTGCCCTTCGGGCCTGTCGGTATACCTTGCAACTGCCTCGGGAGTCCCCCGGGATAACAAATCCCTGAAGGCCTCCTTCTTCAGTCGGACGACTTCCCTGACCACCGGTGTCCACCAGGAGGTTTAAGGGTTACCGCCCCTTGAGGCACCTAAGACCTTGAGACCACAGCTCCCCGCTGCGGCTTCGGCAATAGAGGCTTTGAACACCGACCACTCTGGTTCAATGTCCCCAACCTCCACAGGAATGCCCGAAAAGCTCCGCCGGAGGTGTGAGTTGAAGGCCTCCTGAACTTGGGCCTCCTCCAGACGTTCCTAGTTCACCAGAACTACACGTTTGGGCTTACCAGGTCTATCCAGAGGCTTCCCCCGCCACTCGACCCAACTCACCACCAGATGGTGATCAGTTGACAACTCCGCCCCTCTCTTTACCCGAGTGTCCAAAACATACGGCCTCAGGTCCGATGATACGATAACGAAATCGATCATGGACCTTCTGCCTAGGGTGCTCTGGTACCACGTACACTTATGAGCATCCTTATGTTCGAACATGGTGTTTGTTATGGCCAATCCATGACTAGCACAGAAGTTCAGTAACAAACCACCACTCCGGTTCAGATCAGGGGGGCCGTTCCTCCCAATCACGCCCTTCCAAGTGTGTCAATCATTGCCCACGTGTGCGTTGAAGTCTCCCAGCAAGATTAAAGAGTCCCCTCCAAGAAGGCTGAATACTCTGAACTGCTGTTTGGTGCATAAGCACACACAACAGTCAGAGTTATCCCCCCCATAACCTGCAGGCGTAGGGAGGCGACCCTCTCGTCCACTGGGGTAAACTCCAACAAAGAAGCACCCAACCGGGGGCTTGTGAGTATCCCCACACCCGCCCGGCGCCTCACACCTTGGGCAACTCCGGAGAAGAATAGAGTCCAACCCCTATCCAGAAGTAAGGTTCCAGAGCCGACGCTGTGCGTAGAGGTGAGCCCAACCAGATCCAACTGGTAACGCTCCACCTCCCGCACAAGCTGCGGCTCCTTCACCCCCAGAGAGGTGACGTTCCACGTCCCCAAAGCCAGCTTCTGTCACGCGGGTCTGGTTCGTCGAGACAATCTGCTTTCACTGCCACCCTTCTGGCAGCGCACCCGACCCCATCGCTGTTTCCCGTAGGTGGTGGGCCCGCGGGACGGAGAAGCGGAGGTGTTGCCCATGCACGTTGCCTTTTCGGCTGTGTCCGGCCGGACTCCGTGGCAAGCCCGGCCACCAGACACTCGCCGACGAGTCCTCCTTCTGGGCCTAACTCCAGAAGGGGACCCGGGCTTCCTCCGGGCCGGGTATCCTCACTCCTTGTGTCTTCTTTCATGAGGTCTTTGAACCAATCTTAGTCTGACCCCTTGCCTGAGACCAATTTGCCATGGGAGACCCTACCAGGAACACAAGGTTCCAGACAACACAGCCCCCAGGCAAGCTGCCATCAGGCCCTGGTGCTGATAGGTTTTGTAGGCCTATTTAAACAACAAATCAAAGTCATTTATAGCCTCGGCAGGCTCTGTGATCGCACTTCTCCACTCTGCTCTACGTGCGCCTGGTCTTCTCCTCCAGATGAGTGATATATCGGTCCTCCCTCATGTATTTGTCCGGTTGCCATTGGCTCCCCTCCACTTAGCAAGTCCTCGTCGTCCTCTCCATCTCCTCCAACATCCCTCCTGTCTGTTTTTCCTCTCCCGCTACTCCATCGCTATCAGAACCAGACGGCCTACTTGGCTCCGAGGCCCCGCGGACGGCACCCAGGGGCGCCGCCAGGGATTTTGGGCCCCGTGAAAATATATCACATTGGGCCTCACCACCAGGCCCAGGCCACGCCAACCAAGCACAATTGCTGTAACCACACCTCCAGAACCCAACCCACTCATTTATGCTTTAAATAACTCTTAAACTTAAATCTATCTTGTAGTCCAATACTAACTGCACAATATTTACTGACACTGAGCGGTGAAAATATAACACTGTGCAGACTGCAAATTCTACTGCAACATTCTGCTGCAGAATTCTCTATTTGATATAAGACTAACATTCCTGACAATAGACCTCAATAGTCATCTTTTATGGTGTACATGTCTTTTTAATAACATTTTTGAATGGAACATTCATAAATCAAAATAAATATAACTTAAATATACATGACCTCTTAAATGAAAATAAAGTGAACATTAAAGGTGTTGTAGGTAAGTTTGAGAAACCGGCTCGAGGTACACTTTTTGTTATATTCCATAGAATGCTCTTAACATCCTGATAGCAATGAATATCTGCAGTGCTTTGACAAAAAATCCATAGAAAAATATCATCTCTGGAAGCCGTGGCGCTGTAAAAAGCACGACCAATCATCTGAGCCGACCCGGCTAAAGTAACTGGATGGCCTACCTGCCTGTCAGCCTTCCATCTGTGCATAAACTTATCTCGTGCCCTCATTGGTCATGTGCGCGTTCGTGTGTGTTGGAGGAGGGGCTCTGTAAGGAAGTGGCAGATTTTTCCCGGCTGTGTATTTTCAATTTCTAGCGCACTCGAGCTGGTTTCTCCAAAATTACCTACCCCACCTTTAACACCAATATTATCATTAAAAAAAAAATGCTATAACAAAAAAAATAACATAAGCAGCAGATGTTTTAATTAAATATACATACCAACTACAAAATAAGTGGGTATTAAAGTGTAAACGGACAACAAAACGGAAATGGAAGTGAAAAGGCCTGATGGTGGTGCTAAATCAGAGCCTATCACCTGTTCTCAGTCTTTTTCTCATCATGCATCTTCTGTGTAGTGATCCAATATCGTTACCATAGCCTTGCCCTTTAACAGTTATTACGAGCCCTCGCTCAGCCTTACTCACCAAGAGCCCAGCGCCTAGCCTTCTTACAGGCAAAGTCACTGATCAAGTCCTTGAAGTCTAGCTTTCTAGCCAACTGGCTTCAATGGACAGCATGGCAAGACTGCAAAGCCTTATGGGGGGACAGGGCTGCGGAGCCTAGAGATGGAGCTGTTGGTCCTGGCACCAGGGGAGGGACAACTGATTTAGTATGAATAGCTGCTAAAAATGTACCTGCATTTATTAAATGTCAGCTAAAAGAGGAGTGAAATGAAAAACCTCTGAATTTTCTGTGAAGATATTGACAGAACTTAATGTCAGCAAAACATTACAATTATTATTTACCATGGACTACGCTTAGCTAACAGACTAATTTCCACCACTCATGGACCACACCCACCTTTTCTTTTGAAAAACTGGGTGACATACTGTCGCCCTTTAGTCCCTCCCTCTGGTCTTTCTCTCCTTTCTTTTCTTTTTTGAAAGCCTGACTTTGTGAGTCGTTGAGACATCGTACACACGTAAGTACTAGCATCCCTCCTCACATGCTCTCACTCTCTGCTAGAAAGGGCCGGTGCTGCACAGCGTTTGGAGGCAGGACCAAACCATTACACGTAAATAGAGGGGGGTGTTCAGAGGCTTTGGATAATTAACTTTTGGAAGAAAAAAAGTTAAATGAATCGTAAGTTTAGTGAGTATCAATATGATGTTATATTAATGTTAATTATTGATGATTGATGAAAGGTTACTTAGACATTTTTTCTTAATGTTCTAACATTTTTTGAGGCCCCTGTCAGTCACGGGCCCTTAGAATCGTCCTAACTTTTCACCCCCTAACGGCGCCCCTGCCGGCACCGCTAATGCTCGGTACAGAACTAATCTGTCCTTCCTCCTCATCCTGGCCTACAGGTTTAAAATGACCTGTAAGCTTCGGCATGTTTTGTAATAGCTGCTTGTCTTGAAACTCCTTTTCCCTCAACAATTTCCTTTTCCGAGCGCCACTCTCAAACTTTTTCTTCTCCGACATTTTCTCCTAAACAACCTTCATCTGTCACTCAATCACTCGCAATTTGAATAAGTCACATGTGAAACATATTTTTAAGTGGTGCCCACTGACTGTTACGGAGTCATCTCTGGAATCCATCGATCTGATTGATTAGCGGAGCAAATGATCAAAATAGTACGGAGGGAAGATATTTGCGTTTGGATTACTGGTCTGGGGGAAGCTCACGAGTGTGTGTGTGTGTGTTTGTGTATTTTTGCGTTTGTGTGTATTGTGTTTGTTTCCCGGGGAAAACACTCACGAGAAACACCGGCTGTTGTTATGCCTGCTGTGAAGTCAAGTTACTCCGTTCTCCGCTTGTAATTATGCCGTTACAAGCTTCAAAGTTGTAAAGCCAAGACTTTGTTTAAAATTCAAATAAAACACCCGAAATAAAATTGTTTTATTTTTTTATTTCTTTAAATCTCCGTAGGCCCCTGGGCTTCAGCCAAGGTCAGCACGTGCATTAAGGCGGCCCTGCCCCCAGGTTCATCAGGGCACACAAACCTCTCCACCACGGTAAGGTGCTGGTTCTTCAGAGAGGATCCCATTGGGATCACACACAGTTTGAAACTCTGGACTAACAGGTCTGTGTTATTGTGTGATCTCTTTGACAAAGCAAGTAAACAACAGAAGCTAGAAAAACAGGTTTGACGCCTCAGAGTGGCATATTTAATCTGCAGCCACAACAACTCAAAGAATAGAGTTACATCGGTGTCATTATATCTCACAGACAGGCGGACATAATTTATTAATGTAATTTATTTCTAGAAAACATTCATACAATCGGTGGTGGAATGTAAATATGAACCTTTACTCAAGTACTGAATACAAATTTGAGGCCCTTTATGCTCTTTTATACTTTTCCCTCCACTTCATTTATTTCACAGCTTTAATTAGCTACTTCACAGATTTAGATTAAAGGGGCCACTTTATGCTTTTCGGGTTCATGACATCACTATGTAACACTTTTGCTTCTGTTGGCTAGCTCTCCAACACATTGTATGTGATAGGCTAAGAGGCGGGACATTTATCTCCATCTCCTGGAGAAAGAAAAGAGGTATTACAGATGAAATGTTCAATATATTCTGATGACTTAAACTGTTGTTATTGACTTATTGACTGAATAAATATGAGAAAAACTAACAATAATATTTGACAAAAGACTAAGGCTTAATTAGGTCTTCAGTTGTATTATAATAAAGTCAAAACAAGCTCCAAAGATAATGTTTTTGACAATTGAATCCTACCTCGGAAAATGTAAGATATTTCCTTTATTATTTCTAATAATGTATTAACAAATAGACGAGCTGATTGATCACAGTATCCACGTGAAAGTAAATCTAATTTGATATGCCCCTCAATGCAGCCTTGTATATAAATGACTGCCCACCTAATAAAGGCTTGTTGGATGTTCTGGATAAATGATATTAATATTACATTACATTGCATTTAGCTGACGCTTTTATCCAAAGCGACTTACAATAAGTACATTCGACCAGGAAGACACAACCTTGAAGAAAACAGAATCATAAAGTACATCAGGTTTCATAGAGCCAAACATTTCAAGTGCTACTCAACTGGCTTTAGATAAGCCAGCCCTTTATTAGTATATAAGTGCTTTGTTAATAATTATATCGCTCGAAGTGGAGTCGAAAGAGATGAGTTTTCAGTCTGCGCCGGAAGATGTGTAAGCTTTCTGCCGTCCTGATGTCAATGGGGAGCTCATTCCACCATCTTGGAGCCAGGACAGCAAACCCACGTGTTTCTGCTGATGGGAACTTGGGTCCCCCTCGCAGCGAGGGTGCAACGAGTCGTTTGGCTGATGCAGAGCGTAGTGCACGCGCTGGGGTGTACGGTTTAACCATGTCCTGGATGTACGAAGGGCCAGATCCATTCGCAGCATGGTACGCAAGTACCAGTGTCTTGAAGTGGATTCTAGCAGTTACCGGAAGCCAGTGAAGGGAGCGGAGGAGCGGAGTGGTGTGGGAGAATTTAGGAAGGTTGAAGACCAGACGAGCCGCTGCATTCTGGGTGAGCTGCAGAGGTCGGATGGCACATGCAGGTAGACCAGCCAGGAGGGAGTTGCAGTAGTCTGAATATGAATTCACTGCAGAACACTTCAGTTGAAGTCTTATGTAACATGAATGCTCCTTCTATTAAACTGAAAACAATATTGGGATCACACACAGTTTGAAACTGGACTAACAGGTCTGTGTTATTGTGTGATCTCTTTGACAAAGCAAGTAAACAACTCTGCATTATTAACAGAAGCTAGAAAAACAGGTTTGACACCTCAGAGTGACATATGTAGTCTGCAGGCACAACAACACAAAGAATACAGTTAGAGCGATTTCATTACAAAGACAGGCGGACATAATTGATTCATGTAATTCATTTCTAGAAAACATTCATACAATCGGTGGTGGAATGTAAATATTAACCTTAACTCAAGTACTGAATTAAAATGTGTACTTTTCCTCCACTTTATTTATTTTGCAGCTTTATATAGCTACTTTACAGATTTAGATTAAAGGGGCCCTATATGCTTTTTTGGGTTCATGGCATCACTTTGTAACACTCGCGCTGCTATTGGCTAGCACTCCAACACATTGCGATAGGCTAAGAGGCGGGACATCTGTAAGTGGTTGACCAATCACAACAGAGCCGGCCAGCTAACCAATCAGAGCAGACTGAGCTCTGGTTTCAGACAGAGGGTGAAAAGAGGTGCTGCAGCACAGGCAGTATGAGAACAATGAAGAGCTCTTTGAACATTAAATCATGGAGAGCAGGAGAGGACTCTTTAAAGTAGAGACACTACATACTGATATACACCTGAACATCAGCAGGAGAGGACTCTTTAAAGTAGAGACACTACATACTGATATACACCTGAACATCAGCAGGAGAGGACTCTTTAAAGTAGAGACACTACATACTGATATACCTGAACATCAGCAGGAGAGGACTCTTTAAAGTAGAGACACTACATACTGATATACACCTGAACATCAGCAGGAGAGGACTCTTTAAAGTAGAGACACTACATACTGATATACACCTGAACATCAGCAGGAGAGGACTCTTTAAAGTAGAGACACTACATACTGATATACACCTGAACATCAGCAGGAGAGGACTCTTTAAAGTAGAGACACTACATACTGATATACACCTGAACATCAGCAGGAGAGGACTCTTTAAAGTAGAGACACTACATACTGATATACACCTGATCATCAGCAGGAGAGGACTCTTTAAAGTAGAGACACTACATACTGATATACACCTGAACATCAGCAGGAGAGGACTCTTTAAAGTAGAGACACTACATACTGATATACACCTGAACATCAGCAGGAGAGGACTCTTTAAAGTAGAGACACTACATACTGATATACACCTGAACATCAGCAGGAGAGGACTCTTTAAAGTAGAGACACTACATACTGATATACACCTGAACATCAGCAGGAGAGGACTCTTTAAAGTAGAGACACTACATACTGATATACACCTGAACATTAGCAGGAGAGGACTCTTTAAAGTAGAGACACTCCATACTGATATACACCTGAACATCAGCAGGAGAGGACTCTTTAAAGTAGACACACTACATACTGATATACACCTGAACATCAGCAGGAGAGGACTCTTTAAAGTAGAGACACTACATACTTATATACACCTGAACATCAGCAGGAGAGAACTCTTTAAAGTAAAGACACTACATACTGATATACACCTGAACATCAGCAGGAGAGGACTCTTTAAAGTAGAGACACTACATACTGATATACACCTGAACATCAGCAGGAGAGGACTCTTTAAAGTAGAGACACTACATACTGATATACCTGAACATTAGCAATGGGTACTAACAAACAAATCTTAGTAACAAACAAACATAACACCATCTTTTGTTTATCACATCCTGCAAAGGGTTGGGAGTTTACTATGAAAATGTAAATCGTCACAATTTCTAATTACCTGTACAAAAATAAATCATTAACCTAACCTGTGCAATTCTCAAAAACGCTCAAAAGGTGAAATGCACAGTCAATATGATAACATCTCACTGCTCCTGTGCTATATGAACACATTCAAATGATATTTGGTGCTTCTCCTAAAGGAGCCCCATTAAAAAAACAAGTGTTCAAATCTTCCCTATACTCCTTTTTGAAGCCTTAACTATGTTGTTTATTAAAAGTCTGGTCTGTTTGATGGACATTTATATAGATTCATTTACATGTTTGAAATAATATCTAATCTAATCTTTAATTACTGGTGTCGAACCATAGAAATACATTTGACTTAACTGGCTGCTGTTTTAAGATATCTCAGGTTTCTGCCTCAATGCAATCATTGTGAAATGAATTGAATGTGTAACGCTTGTGTCATTGTAAAGAAAAACATTTCTCTGCATGAGAAACTTCCTGCTTCCTGAGAATGATCCCCTCATCCATTGTGAACATTTTCATGGAATTTGAGAGTCAAAAGCAGCAGGAGAAAGTTTGTGGATCAGGGTGAGCTGATTTTTCTGAATGCGTCTGTCGAAATCTTTTTGATTAACTGACTAATCCAGCTGGAGGTGTTTACTCATGGAGACACTTAAAAAACACCAGTGTGGTTTATTCATTGTGGGGAAATGAGTCGTGACACATCTCTTTCCGGTGTAAGATGTTTCGACATCTGATCAAATCTTCAGGACTGATACAGAAGACAGTTATCACTAATAAAGAAAACACATATAAAACCAAAAGTATGATTTGTGTTTTATAGCTTACCAGAGATGACAAAAGTACACACATCCTTTACTCAAGTAGAAGTACAGATACTCGTGTTTAAAAGTTCTCTGGTAAAAGTAGAAGTACCGACTAAACTTCTTTACTGAAGTAAAAGTAAAGGCTTTGAAATGTACTTAAATAAAAAGTACCCATAACTAGCAGCTGTTTTAAAGAGTACCTGACCTCCCTTTATATTAATAGAACAATAATGTCATTGTTAGCTAATGAATGTTTCCATGCTGAACAACGGCAACATGACAACGTTTCCATTGGTCCCTCTTCTTTAGAGAAGACCAGGAAATGATGGATACACGGATCGTGTTCAAATCAATAGGCACGCAATGACTCTAAAGAATAATGATCACGCATCAAACACACATTCAGACTAAAGGAACCAGCTGTTTGGAAAATGAGAGAAGTAGAAAGTACATGTATTTGAGTTCAACATGTAAGAAGTAGAAAGTACAGGTATTTGTGTTCAACGTGTAAGAAGTAGAAAGTACAGGTATTTGAGTTCAACATGTTAGAAGTAGAAAGTACAGGTATTTGTGTTCAACATGTAAGAAGTAGAAAGTACAGGTATTTGTGTTCAACATGTAAGAAGTAGAAAGTACAGGTATTTGTGTTCAACATGTAAGAAGTAGAAAGTACAGGTATTTGTGTTCAACATGTAAGAAGTAGAAAGTACAGGTATTTGGGTTCAACATGTAAGAAGTAGAAAGTACAGGTATTTGTGTTCAACATGTAAGAAGTAGAAAGTACAGGTATTTGAGTTCAACATGTAAGAAGTAGAAAGTACAGGTATTTGTGTTCAACATGTAAGAAGTAGAAAGTACAGGTATTTGAGTTCAACATGTAAGAAGTAGAAAGTACAGGTATTTGGGTTCAACATGTAAGAAGTAGAAAGTACAGGTATTTGGGTTCAACATGTAAGAAGTAGAAAGTACAGGTATTTGGGTTCAACATGTAAGAAGTAGAAAGTACAGGTATTTGTGTTCAACATGTAAGAAGTAGAAAGTACAGGTATTTGTGTTCAACATGTAAGAAGTAAAAAGTACAGGTATTTGGGTTCAAGATGTGAGAAGTCAAAGTAAAAAGTCGTCAGAAAATAAGTACTGATACCAGAAAAATGTACTTAAGTACAGTAACAAAGAATTTGTACTCCACTACTTCCAACCTCTGAAGCTAACACATTGATTACAGCAAAGATGTTTTCGACACATTTCAAGAAATCAGCACCAGGAAGATGAAACAGCTTATGGAGCAATGCTGTGCTTTGAAATGACATCTCAACCGTTTTTAAAACACGTCATGCATGCCGTTTCTGATTCATGCAGAATAAAATAGAGTAGTCATCGTCAACATCCAACAGCTGTGAAAATACATGACTCACTGATCTTCAAGATATCTGCCACAACCTCAATGCAATGATCGTGAAATACATTTTCATAACCCCCACATTCATTGGGACTATTTCCAGGGAATTAAAGAGTCAGAAGCTGCAGGAGAACATTTGTAGATCAGGGTGAAAACAACAAGAATGAAATAACTCTTCACACTGAAGTGATCACAGGAGATGGGTCTTTTAGATTAGCAAACCCAAATACACAACTGCACTATAGAAATAATCCCCAAGATGTTATTTAACAAGCCCAAAGTCACTTAGTTTGACCGACTTGGTAACTGTTTGGAATATTTTTGAAAGAATAACAACCATCAATGGGGCGAAGCCTGCGAGCTAGTTCAGGCAGTCAACTCGAGCACTTATGCTGCATTCATACATAACGCCCCCTTGCCACTCTACAACCAACCAAACAGAGTCTCCTTAATATGCCGCTCTATTGAACCTGCCAGATCTCTCTCCATGCATTGCTTGCTGCTGCTATCGCTGCAGCTACTCTACGTCGCTGCTGCTTGCTCTCCCACCACCACCCCAGCTTCCACCTGTAGGCTCGGGGGGGTTAGTTATTTAATCATCACTCATCGTGCTATGTATATCTATGGAGTGATGATGCCCGAGCCTAGACGCCAAACTCAACTATATGCTGCTTCTAATAAACATGTTAAAGGAACACGTGAGTTGTCTGACTGAAATAGTGTTAGCATCAAAAACTGGGTTATATTTTTATAAATACCTCAAAAATGATCAATCAATCAATTAAAAATAATGTTTTAATCCCAGGGGTGTCATGTCTCGAAAGATCATGGTTAAGGTTTATTCTTTAAATGAGCTCTTGTCATGTCCCTTTGTCTTGTGTCATCCCTGTTTTATTTTGAAAAGTAATTCTCCCTCTCGTTTCAGGTCACTGTGCTCCCCGCCCCTATGTGTCTCATGCGTTTGTGATTGTTTACCCCGCCATGATTGTTTCCACCTGTGCCCCTTACCGTGTGTGTATATATTGTCTTAGTCTCCACCTGTCCTGTGCCAGTTCCTCTCTTCTCGTGACTCGATATACCAGCGTACCCTCAAGCCTGTTCCATGTTTGTTATTTTTGTTTCCAGCTCCATAAGGAAGTATTTAGTTTTTCCTCGAAAGAGTGATTTTTTGTTCTCTGTTTTTGTTAATGTGAAAAACCCAGTAAAGTACTTTATTTTTGCAACCATCTGAGTCTGAGTTGTGCATTTGGGTTCATGCCTCTGAGTTCACCCCTTGACAAGGGGGAAATTGTGTAATGAAATGTATGGCTCAAAAGTGGTGAAATACAGACAAAATAAAGGTGAATGCAGACATACTAATCCTGGAGTATCTGTTCTATTCATACGTTTCTTAGCCGTGAATTATCATCAAACACTGATTCTGTTAAAAAAAATTAGAGAGCTCAATGATTTGTCGATGTACATAAATTGGCAGAGGTGGGACCAAGTCATTGTTTTGCAAGTCCGAGTCAAGTCTCAAGTCTTTGCGCTCAAGTCCGAGTCAAGTCTCAAGTCATTGTTTTGCAAGTCCGAGTCAAGTCTCAAGTCTTTGCGCTCAAGTCCGAGTCAAGTCTCAAGTCATTGTTTTGCAAGTCCAAGTCAAGTCTCAAGTCAGGATGGGCCAGTTCAAGTCAAGTCAAGTCCTAAACTTTGACAAAACGAGTCATAAACAAGTCATTATGTGTTTTTCACCAAATGTAATGACATCGATCAACAGAATAATACTTAATAATCAAATTGCTCTTTATTAGTCACATTAATAATTTAATAATCCATTTTCTCTCTGCTGGTAAAGTAACATGTGTTTTTCTAATTTAAGAGGGATCAGTAAGGTAAGGCTACCGTGACGGTTTGATTCTGAAGGAGTTTAATGGATAAGATCCCTGATGTTGAGGTAACCAGAATGTTTATTTCCACTGTGTACAACATGTTATAAGGGACCCACAATCTATCTTTATGCGAGGGATAATGTGCAGTGAGGCGGTCTCTATGAGGAAAAGAACACCTGAATCTAGATCCCTCTGCAGGTGGTACTTTAAGTATATATTGATGCTAATACTTTTGTACTTTTACTTGTAACATTTTGAATGCAGGACTTTTTATTGTACAGGGTTCCTGCAGGTTTCGCCAACTCAAATTTAAGACTTTTTAACACCTTTTTAAGACCACTTTGAATAGAATTTAAGACCTATTTCACGGCAATAAAGTATGAAGGAAATGTATATAAAGAAGAAATACGTCCCATAATCACTTACAAAGTAAATGTATTCATGTTCAACATAAGAACAATGACTGAACACAACAGCGTAACAGTACAGAACTGTGTTAGCGTGTTAGACAAAAAGTGTGTATGTGTGTGCGCTTGAGTGTGTGTGTGTGTGTGTGTGTGTTAGGGCTGTGCAATTAATCATATTTTAATCGCAATTACGATTTTGGCCTGCCACAATTACGAAAACAACATAATCGGAAAAAACGATTATTTTGCTTTGCTAGGTTGTGACAGTGCACCACAACATATTTTATCTAATGATTTTTTTAGTAATGTATCATTTATTTAATTAATTTTTGTATTGGTTTTTCAGTTGAATTATACGTTCAGGGTAATCAACAGTTAAAAATATACTGTTCAAATTATTATCTGTTTTAAAGTTCAATAAATGGATGTTTTCAAAGTCAATGAATAATCATATTTAATAATCGTGATATTAATTATTGACCAACATAATCTTGATTATTGCCATAATCGAGCAGCCCTAGTGTGTGTGTGTGTGTGTGTGTGTGTGTGTGTGTGTGTGTGTGTGTGTGTGTGTGTGTGTGTGTGTGTGTGTGTGTGTGTGTGTGTGTGTGTGTGTGTGTGTGTGTGTGTGTGTGAGAGAGTGACAAGAGCTATATTCAGAGCTCTGCTGCCTTGGCTACACTATTTCATCGTTGCTGTTGTATGATTGGTGTTTAGCTACGGTATTTAGCGTCTACAGCACCTCCGCTTTTAGGGTTGACGTAGACCCAAACTTAGCCCGGAGGTTCCCCGGTGTTGTTGCGGGAGCTGTTGCACTAGCTGCTGCTGCACTAGCTAACACTCCACTAGCTGCTGCTGCACTAGCTAACGCTGCACTAGCTAACGCTGCACTAGCTAACACTCCACTAGCTAACGCTCCACTAGCTAACGCTGCACTAGCTGCTGCTGCACTAGCTAACGCTGCACTAGCTAACGCTGCACTAGCTAACACTCCACTAGCTAACGCTCCACTAGCTAACACTCCACTAGCTGCTGCTGCACTAGCTAACGCTGCACTAGCTAACACTCCACTAGCTAACGCTCCACTAGCTAACGCTGCACTAGCTGCTGCTGCACTAGCTAACGCTCCACTAGCTAACGCTGCACTAGCTAACACTCCACTAGCTAACGCTGCACTAGCTAACGCTCCACTAGCTAACGCTGCACTAGCTAACGCTACATTAGCAAAACAAACACTAATTTATTTAGCAAAAGGTGCAGCGGGCTTCAAACACGTTCCCTCCACTGGTTTCAACCAAGCACTAAATTAGATGTTTTCCAACCAAATACGGTTGAACTTACACTTCCCCATATTTATTTGTAAGTAGATTCGAAGATAGGCTACATGAGCTGAAGCTTGGTTGCTAGGTTACTAGCTGGGTGTTCTCCAATAAGGGGCCGGGGGAAACAAAGTTAGTGATTACTGGTTCCATGTTGATTTAATTCAATACAAATTGTTGGGGGGAACTGAAAGGCTATTACCGTACTGGTTACTTTGCAGCCCGGACATTTCCCCCAAAACACATTTAGACGCTATCGCAACACAGAAGTACCTTTCAAATCCGATAATTTTTAAGACCTTCTGAATCATATTTAAGACCTTTTTAAGGCCTTAAATTCTGATTATCAAATTTAAGACTTTTTAAGACTTGTTAAGACCCCGCGGGAACCCTGATTGTAACTTTGTTTAATTGTCTGAACTTCTCCCACCTCTGACAATAAATCCTGAGTGTTTACCCTGCTCTGAAGGTTATTTTCATTTTACAAATCCTGCACTCAGCTTTGCTTTCTCCAATATCATTGAAAAGCAGCCAGATGCTGCTTCTTTTTTCGGTTTTCGCTAATTTCTTGACTTTTTCCGACGCGCTTGCATTTAAATCCGGCTCCCCGTCTCCCCGTCGCTCTGCACATGCTGTGCCCCCACCTTTCTTTCACATAATGGTATGATCCTAGTGTGTCCTCGCATATGATTGGCCGCATAGCTAAATAAAGACCCGCTCCTGCCTGCAAGGATTCTCAGCAAGAGTAGGAGCGGCTGAAGATTCTGCTTCCCCCGACGGGAGTCTGCTCGCGATCGGCGTGTTGGAGACCTCTGAATTAAAGTAGCAAGTCACCTCAAGTCAGAAGGCTCAAGTCCAAGTCAAGTCCCGAGTCATTGGTGTTCAAGTCCAAGTCGAGTCGCAAGTCTTTTGTGATGTTGTCAAGTCGAGTCTCAAGTCATAAAATGTGTGACTCGAGTCTGACTCGAGTCCAAGTCATGTGACTCGAGTCCACACCTCTGTAAATTGGTGCGATAAAGTAATCGCAGTTTAAAGGATTTCAGCTCGCGGACACTCACGCTTTCTTTGCTTTTTAATTGCAATTATAGATTTGTGAGGTTTAAATGTTGCAGATCAATGGCAGAGAGAAAAAACAAACCGTCAAAACTCAGATAATTTTGACCAATAGAGTGGTGCAGTGACGAGTCCTAAAACCTGGAAGTGAGTTAGCATTTTACCACGTCCGGTACCCTCGTCTCAGAGCCAATGGGATCTCTCCATAGGAGTTTGGAAAATATCTGGAACTAAGGTCTGTGGTTGAGACGCATTAAAGAGACGGATCACGTTTTGTTCTACGACATTAAATCCATCAGCAGTGACCCCACTGGTGATTTCTGAAGAGAACGATGGTTGTTACCAAGTGGCTGAATAGGACTACAGAAGTTGTCGAGGCCGTTGTACGTCATTACGCCGAACACGTAAACACTCCTCTAAGTTAGTTTCTGTTCTGCTTGAAAGCAAGTCCCTGCCTCCTGCAAACTGTTAAAACAAACGCTTCAACTCGTTCCATTTAGAATCTGTGTGTTTGAATATGGATCTTAAGTTGGCGTGACGTTGAAGTCGTGCTGCTGGACTCGGCGTAGTTCCTTTATAGCATAACGTTAGCATTTTGCTTCTGGTCATTCGATTTATGATTCAAACATTATAAAAGTAGGGTAGACATGTGGAGATTATCCGGCTAAACAAAATGTGCATTTATCAAACAGGTTCGTTCCAAAGACCTTATTTCAAGCTATTTTCCAAAATCCTATGGAAAAATCCCATTGCTTTTTTTGTCGAGGGAACCAGCAGCTTCCTTCAGGGTAAATACGTCCTCCCTGCAATGTGTGAGAACTGATTGAACAGATTATGAAACAGGTTAAATACATTATTATAGTAACAAGAGACAGGTTGGAAGCAAGCCCAAATAAGCATCTAGACTTTGTAAACAAAGACAGAAATGGTAACCTGTGACTTCCAATATTTGACAGCATAAGTGAATAAGTGACAGCAGAAAAACAAGTCACTTATAATTGTCCGACTGCAACTAAAATTGCTGAAACAATGCCAACGTAGTGTCAAAAACAGGATTTAATATCATAGACATCTCAAGGATCATAGCTTTAAAGTATAAAAAGTGAAATTGTACACTGGTTAAATACAGTTGTGTGACAACACAAGTTTAAATGTTTAAACACCATGCTAAAAACACATATTTTTAGATTAGATTTTTACTAGCCCCACTTGAAATGTTCTTGTAGTCGTTATTATTTACCTACCTTTCCTTTCTATTGTTTTATTTATTTTATAGGTCTTAATCTTTACATTTGTATTTATGTTGTACCTACAGTATATAGCATTCGACCAATCACCAACATGGACAAGCGTACTGACAGCGCAGCGTCATACTTCCTGAATGAAAAGTCAACTATAATATTAGACAAATATGAAGAAGTTAAACTTTAAACATCCATGACTTAAACACTTGATCCAGGATCAAAGCCACATAGCTGCACCTGCAAGGTGAATACAGCTGGTAACAGAACAAGTGTTTGAACGCGTACATTAACAGGTTTATGATATCACTGCCCCGTCTAAAACACGAGTCTTGACACGTGTTTCGTCAACTTAATGTGTTGCTTAAAATAATACTTCTGCATACAGTCTGTGACACTGTGAGTGTTGCACGGGCAGATACGGCTCAGCTGACTCAGATAAGGAAATATATGAAACATTATGATGTGATATGATGTGATATGAATGATTATTTCACACACACATACGGGTATTGGACCGAGCGCGACACCGTACTTCCGGTATCCGCCGTTTTACGCGAGGTGCAAGCAGCCGTACACCGTCTAGGTGTTGCTAAGCTTCCTGTACTGAATATCATAGTCTATTGCCTTATCAATATCTAGTCAACTCTAAAATACCACATATATGCAATGGCATGATAATATTATTGTGACAAGTGGGGTATTCACCTGGTGTTTCCAGAAATTAGACGTAGATGCAGCCAAAATCGACGAAGGCCACTGTCGTTTTTCCAAACATCTGCAGGCAGTCTGTAAGGGCAATCCGACAACCCACACAGCTCTAGTTTACGCTGGTAACGACCTAGAGCACACCCCTCAAGTCCAGAGATGTAATCCGAAGACATGCAGCGATTTCTTCGGTCGTTAATTCAGAAAAAAAACCTAGTGCGCTCTGCCTGGCTACATTAGCTAGCTGTTTATATTTGCACTTCCAGGATATTAGCACCTCCAGGAAAATGGCGTATTTATATATATATGGCGCGTGTTGCATTGTGGGTAGCTCGTGACGTCACTGTGTGTGAAAGAATAATGGGACACATCGACGTCTGCACTCACAGTGCCGCGGACTGTACGTAATGTTACTTTGATCCGGTTACTTATGGTGTGGCAGATATTTAAGTAAGCTTTCTTAACGCTAATGTTATAATAGTCAGATTGCTCTGAAGATGGAGGTGATATTCTATTCATGTTCACGTTCACACAGTCGGTGATTTTTGCCGGCCGTCTTTCCTGCAACGGCAGCTTTTCTGTATTTCCTTTCTCCTGTAATATGACTTGATCGATTTAAACTCTGCACACTGAGCTCTGATTGGTCAGCAGGCAGTGCTTTCACTGAGTTGATCTCTTATCCTGGAACCTAACCTGCTCCGGACCATAGACTCCGGACCAAGGGGGTATACTACGAATCTAGTTCAACCTATCCTGGATATGTTTTGAGTTATCCGGTTGACTTAATCCAAAACAAAGCCGCTCTCGCTAAACTGTCCTACAACGCTGGCTATCAACTCGTTCGCTCAAGCCAGCCGTGTCCCATCTAGTTAGGTGCGCGTTCACATGAAAGGGGTGGTATCTGGAGCATTCGACCAATCACAAACATGGAGAAGCGTAGCCTACTGACAGCGCAGCGTCATACTTCCTGAATGAAAAGTCAACTATAATATTAGTCAAATATGAAGAAGTTAAACTTTAAACATCCATGACTTAAACACTTTATCCAGGATAAAAGCCACATAGCTGCACCTGCAAGGTGAATACAGCTGGTAAAAGAAAAAGTGTTTGAATGCGTACATTAACAGGTTTATGATATCACTGCCCGTCTAAGACACGAGTGGATCTGACTTTAAATACATTTGTCTCGAGTGTTTCGTCAACTTAATGTGTTGCTTAAAATAATACTTCTGCATACAGTATGTGACACTGTAAGCGTTGCACGGCCAGATACGGCTCAGCTGACTCAGATAAGAAAATATATGATACATTATGATGTGATATGAATGATAATGGGACACATTGACGTCTGCACTCACAGTGCTGCGGACTGTAGGCTACGTAATGTCACTTTGATCCGGTTCCTTATGTTGTGGCAGATATTTAAGTAAGCTTTCTTAACGCTAATGTTATAATAGTCAGATTGCTCTGAAGATGGGAGGTGATATTCTATTCATTTTCACGTTCACACAGTCGGTGATTTTGGCCGGCCGTCTTTCCTGTATTTCCTCCGCACACTGAGCTCTGATTGGTCAGCAGGCGTGGTGCTTTCGCTGAGTTGATCTCTTATCCTGGAACCTATCCTGCTTCGGAGCACAGACTAGGTTCCAGGATAAATCACCATGGAGATCTAGCCCGCTAAAAAGTGAACCAGTTTCGTAGTACCGGAAATCCCAGAAGTTATCTTGCTAAACGAAAATCCTGTTTCGTAGTATACGGTTAGCCGCTAAGCATAAGTTACCATGGAGATCTAGCCCGCTAAAAAGAGAACCAGTGTCGTAGGATCGGAAACCCAGAGTTTTCCCTGAAGTTAACTCGCTAAGCGAAAATCCGGCTTCGTAGTGCAGGCCTCTGATCAAATGTTATATTTTGCTGCATGTACCTTTTAAAGTTCTTAACAAATAATCTGAGGGGAATTTCTTGTTGTTTGTTTTTAACTTGTGATGTGTCTTTTTGTAAAGCACTTTGAGCTGCATGTGTTGTATGAAAAGTGCTGTATAAATACATCTTTATTATTATTATTCCATCCATCCATCTTCTCCCGCTTATCCGTGGTCGGGTCGCGGGGGTAGCAGTTCCAGCAGAGAGCCCCAAACTTTCTTTTCCCTGGCGACATCAACCAGCTCTGACTGGGGGATCCCAAGGCGCTCCCAGGCCAGCGAAGAGATATAATCCCTCCACCTGGTCCTAGGTCTACCCCTTGGTCTCTTCCCAGCTGGACGTGCCTGGAACACCTCCCTAGGGAGGCGCCCAGGTGGCATCCTAACTAGGTGCCCGAACCACCTCAACTGGCTCCTTTCGACGCGAAGGAGGAGCGGCTCAACTCCGAGTCCCTCCCTGATGACCGAACTTCTCACCTTATCCCTAAGGGAGACACCAGCCACCCTGCGGAGAAAACCCATCATCGGCCGCTTGTATCCGTAATTATTGTATTATTATTATTATTATTATTATTAACTAAGCCTGCCGTTTTGAGTCTCTTCTGAGGTTTTCTCTTCAGGAAACAGGGTTAAGTATCCCAGGCAGCTGTTATCCCACAAGGTAAAGTATACGGTGAGGTCGAGCACCTTCAGTATCACGTATCATAACCTCAGGGTCTGAAGGGTTAACATGTTTCCTCCCAGAGTGAGGACGTGTTTTTAATCCTGGATGAAGCACTGCTGTGGCCCCGAGCGAAACACCTCATCCATATTTCTGCTCTTCAAGTGACAAGTTGTTAAAGATGTTCAGAAAACAGGATTAACTGCCAGGTTAATGAGCGTTCATAAAGCTATGTGTCTTTGAGAAAAGTCAAGATTCACTGTCTCGTTGAGCCTGCAGCTCACTTCGTTTATATCCAGAGTTGACATTTTTTTGTTTAGTTTATGGTCTAAATGTTTAGATTTTAAGTCTTCTTCAAGAAGACATGATGTTAGTTTTGTAATCTTTAAAGGTCACCTATCATGCTGTTTTTAGGCAATAGCATAGGTCTCAGATATAAATATATAAAAAACATGTCTATGAAGTGTTTTGCTCAAAATACCAAACAGATCATTCTAGCCATGCCTCATATCCCTCTATTTCACTTCCTGTTTCTAAAGTGCTGATTTTGGGTATAAAGCTTTAAAAAATGAAATCAACAAGTACTTGAAGTGGTTACCTGTTATAAATACCTGGGTATCTGGCTTGATGATTGTCTTACTTTTAAACTTCATGTCAATAACCTGCTTAAAAAGCTGAGGGTTAGGCTAGGTTTCTTTTTCAGAAACAAGTCCTGTTTCTCGCTTGAGGCCAGGAAAAGGCTCTGTGACCTTTTGACCTGTGCTGGACTATGGTGATCTGTTGTATATGAATGCACCTGCCCATTGCCTGAACAAGTTAGATGCCGCCTATCACAGCGCACTGAGATTTGTCACAAATTGTGAAGCACTTACTCATCACTGTACCCTGTATGCCAAGGCAGGTTTGCCATCACTTACTGTACGGAGGCTCAGTCACTGGTACACGTTTATTTATAAAGCTTTGTTGGGTAAACTCCTGTATTATATCTGCTCTCTGATAACACAGAGAGTTGCAAGCAGCTATTGTCTGAGATCGCATGATGTAGTATTGTTAGATGTGCCAAGAGCAAGGACTGTCTTAGGTAAGACAGCTTTTATGTGCGCAGCTCCATTTGCTTGGAACAGTCTTCAGCAAGAATTGAAAAAAAAAAAATGCAGAGGAAATTCATTCCTCTGCATGTTTTTAAAGCTAGGCTAAATGAAATGCTCGTTGATACTATGGCCACTTGTAAATGTCTAACTATGTAAATGTATCCTGTAAATGTAATGTATGATGTCCTTTATTGTTTTATGTTTCATGTGGAACCTATATGCTGCAGGTCTCCCTTGAAAAAGAGATCTATGATCTCAATGGAACCAATCTGGTTAAATAAAGGTTTGAAATGAAAGGAATAAAAAAATAAAAAAAGGAGGAGTCTGAGCTCATGCGGGACCCGGCAGCTACTGTCTAAACTAAATGCTGCCGTGATGAAACGCCATATCATGGATTATCAAGGATTCTCTCTGAAACAGTTTGGAGCTCAAAGGCTTTCTCTCTTGCCGGTTATACCACAAGGTGAGTTCCTTTTTACTTCCTGCTTCTTCACACACATGCTCTCCAGTACAGGTTAGCTCTGAGTGTTAGCGATGCTAATGTAAACACCGACCATATTACGTCCAAAACAGTCGGGCATTGTTTCTGATAGCAACATTTCTGATTGGGCCGTGGGTCCACATTTCAGATATTACGTCATATCGGACGCAAATCTGGATCAGCTCCGTTGTTCCCCGTTTTTAGAGATTTGGGTACGGAGGAAAAGAGAGAGGGTTTTATTTTCTGACGCTGCGTGAGTTCCCCGACACACCGGGGACACATGGTGATGTATACAAGACATCAACAAGTGGATTTTGCATGATAAAAACTACCTTTTGGGGAATTTGTACGTAAAAACACATAATACAAAGTAGTTTAAAGATGTTTTCTAAGTAGCTTTAGTAAACCCAAACAATATTACTGTAGTCCAATTTATTTCAGTGTGAAGTAAGCTGTCATTTCAGGGTCTGAAAATAAGTGAAAACAATGAAGTGCCTGAAACCTGCATTCTCTAAAATGTCCAGCAGGGGGCGTTACAAAGATGTCAGATTGTGTAGAAGTCTATGAGAAAATGGGACTACTTTTCGCTTGATTTATTAACTCAGTAAACAACTTCCTCGTGAGTTTATGGTCTCAATCTCTATATGTACGTCTTCTTTAATACAGGATGAGGTTCAGTTTGTTCATTTTGGACCAATTTAGAGTCAAATAGACAACAAACTAATATGAAATCTCCATTATTGACATAAAAATTGAATGATGGATTATCAGTAATCATTTCAAAGTGACACAGACACATTGGATTAACCTATGGATTAACCTTCAGCAGCGTTGTTATCGGTTTAATGCCATTGAAGACCACTTTTGATCAGAAAACAACAAAGTTAAGACGTTTTAGCCGTTTTGGCTCCGTAAAGCTAATTGTTTTGTTGTTGTTTGTTGTCGTTTCGCGAGTTCTGATCGCTCAGTGATGATACTTATTTGTCTGGAATCTGTGGAATATCAGCTTGCTAATCGATATCTTGTTTGTGCAGATACGATAACTAATAAGTGTATTTTAACGTGAGTTCTGTGCTAAGTGTGTTAGCATATTTTCGCTCAGGACTAATTCAGAGCCTTTGTTATTACCCTTATGTTTCATTTAGCTAAAAATGGTTAATATTGTCTGATAGCTGAGTTTCTTCCCGTTAAGTGAGTATGACACACTCATAGTTTATTAAATGTTAAGAAGCCCTCAGACGCTGTTTCTTGCCGTGGGGTTTAACAGTGTGATTGAACAGTGTGATTGAACTTCATATGTGTAACATTCGGTCGCCTAAAGATGTCTTGTTCATCTTTCTACAGACACAACTATACAATTCAAGTGACTTTAAAGAACTTGGTTCCAAACCTATATATACGTTTTTATAATTAAAACCTACTGAGTAATTGTTTAAGAGAAAATTGCTTAACAAACACCTCTTACCTCTTTTTATATACCTTAAGCTCAGTTTTTGTAATATGCCTTTTTTCTCAATGTTTTATGACTTTTTTTCGCGATGATACTCAAAATAACACTCTTTACAACTTTGTTCTCAGAATATTACAACTTTTATCTTGAATATCACACAATTTTTCTCATAAAAGTACAACTTTCTTAACAAAATATACAGCCTTCAAGTACATCTATTTTTATCTCAAAAATGTTTGACTATAATCTCGACAAATATGTTTGAAGAGAAATCGTGGTGTAACAATAAAAGCTGTTACATTCCAGGAGTTTAAGTATTCATGGGAATGGTGACCTGACTCCAGCTAAGTGTGTTTATGTTTGGTTTCCATGGACTGCTTTGTACCTGTGATTATTTCATTCTTTAATTGTAATGACCTTACGGAAGCTGCGAGTAAAACAGAAATAACATTACAATAAAAGGCTGTCTTGTCACAAATTGCTGGAAATAATGACGGAAGATGTAATATCTAGATGTTCTGTCATGTTTTAAATGAACTTTAATCAGTCTCATCATTTACGTCATGATGGGACTTGTTTTAAATGTCAGCATATGGCATAAATATATATATTAAGGCTCGGTGTGCACGTGCAGAAGGGATTGTCGGAGTGATCCATCTCTGTCCTCAAGTGCTCTTTTTGTGTGGCTTACAGATCATTATGTACGAGCCTCGAGGGGCTTCAACAGAGTTATAGCTCTGAACGTTTATGTACAGCCTGTGCTGAACATTCACATTATGTGCAGATACTGTGTATTAAGATTATCATTCATTACTAATTACATGTTTGGAGTTATGATCAGAGGTTAGATGCAGGGATACTTCCTTTGTGTTGATTATAAAAACATTTCACCTCAAATGAACCACTGTTGAATATTTTAAAGTGGAAACAAATAACTTTTTTTACTTCCGTTTCCTTATAAAAGACACTGAAACTGGCAAAGACAGCATATAAGAAGTGGATGTTGTCACTTTACCGTCACCAATTTGTTTGTGAAGTACTTTTATTAAGCTTTTGATTGGTGTTTTTGCCATTGCCATCTTCGTATATTTGGTTGTTTCCATTTTGCTTTTATGGACCAAGCAGTAAGACAACAGGACACAGGAGTGGTTTTAATAAACTAGGGTTTTTATTCACCCAAAAATCCACAAAACATCATATAATAGCAAGGCCTATAAAAGAGGTCAACAGAAAATACCTCAAAGAAACATAACAGGTGTTAACTCAACAAAACGGACCTCCCACAATGAAAAACCAAGGAACATATACTGTATAATGGCTTGGCCAAACCACGTTGAACCCAAGGGACAATTAATAGTCACATCATACACAAAGGACACTGACAAAACCCAAATCCCCCCTTTGACATGGAAGCAGGTGATTTGTCCCAATCTGTCCCAATTGGCTCCTTGCAGTATTTATGAGTCCTCAGCGCTCGGCCACACCCTTTGCTGAAACAGGAAGTAACCTCCCCCAAGGGACATGGTAACATTTAGAGCAAATGTGTGGTGTTAATTGGCATGTTTTATTGTAGCTGCACTGAAGCAAAACTACTGAAGAGGAGGATGCAGTGTAGTTGGTTTACCCTGTGTGGCTGTGGCCATCACATGGAGCATCGACATCTTGGTCTTGATCGTAACCATATTGGATTTTGGCCATTGCGATTTTGGTCTTTGGTTGTCGCCATGTTGGTTATTTGGCTGTTTATTATAGGTTACTGGTCACAAGATTGTTTTTTGTTCTCACCATATTGGTTTCTGGGGCCTATACTACGAAGCTGGTTCAAACTAACCTGGATATGTTTGAGTTAGCCGGTTGGCCTAATCCAAAACATACGCGCTCTCGCTAAACGGTACTACGACGCTGGTTATCAAGTGGATCGCTCAAGCCAGCCGTGTCCTATCTAGTTAGGTGCGCGTTCACATGAAAGGGGTGGTATCTGGAGCATTCGACCAATCACAAACATGGAGAAGCGTACTGACAGCGCAGCGTCATACTTCCTGAATGAAAAGTCAACTATAATATTAGACATATGAAGAAGTTAAACTTTAAACATCCATGACTTAAACACTTGATCCAGGATCAAAGCCACATAGCTGCACCTGTAAGGTGAATACAGCTGGGAACAGAACAAGTGTTTGAATGCTTATTAACAGGTTTATGATATCACTGCCCCGTCTAAGACACCATCTGACTTTAATTACATTTGACTCGAGTGTTTCCTCAACTTAATGTGTTGCTTAAAATAATACTTCTGCATACAGTATGTGACACTGTGAGTGTTGCACGGCCAGATACGGCTCAGCTGACTCAGATAAGAAAATATATGATACGATATGCCGCGGACTGTACTTAATGTTACTCTGATCCGGTTACTTATGTTGTGGCAGATATTTAAGTAAGCTTTCTTAACGCTAATGTTATAATAGTCAGATTGCTCTGAAGATGGAGGTGATATTCTATTAATGTTCACGTTCACACAGTCGGTGATTTTTGCCGGTGTTGCAGTATAACCAGTCCGACCCTTGTCAATTAACTACGGGGGTCCCTCAGGGCTCTGTTCTTGGTCCCCTCCTCTTCTCCTTGTACACAAACTCGCTCGGATCAGTCATTAGCCCGCATGGTTTTTCTTACCACTGCTACGCTGACGACACCCAATTAATTCTGTCCTTTCCCCGCTCAGAGACCCAGGTCGTTGCACGCATCTCTGCTTGTCTAGCTGACATCTCTCAGTGGATGTCTGCTCACCACCTCAAGCTCAACCTTGACAAGACTGAGCTGCTCTTCCTCCCGGGAAAAGATTGTCCAACTCTTGACCTGACAATCAACATCGGCACCTCAGTTGTTTCCCCGACTCAGACTGCAAGGAATCTGGGTGTGACCCTAGATAACAACCTGTCCTTCACTGCAAACATCGCTGCTGCAACCCGTTGCTGCAGATACACGCTTTACAACATCAGGAAGATACGTCCCCAGCTGACTCAGAAAGCGACTCAGGTTCTGGTCCAGGCTCTCGTCATCTCACGCCTAGACTACTGCAACTCCCTCCTGGCTGGTCTACCTGCATGTGCCATCCGACCTCTGCAGCTCATCCAGAATGCAGCTGCTCGTCTGGTCTTCAACCTTCCTAAATTCTCCCACACCACGCCGCTCCTCCGCTCCCTTCACTGGCTTCCGGTAACTGCTAGAATCCACTTCAAGACACTGGTACTTGCTTACCGTGCTGCGAATGGATCTGGCCCTTCCTACATCCAGGACATGGTTAAACCGTACACCCCAGCGCGTGCACTACGCTCTGCATCAGCCAAACGACTCGTTGCGCCCTCGCTGCGAGGGGGACCCAAGTTCCCATCGGCGAAAACACGTGGGTTTGCTGTCCTGGCTCCAAGATGGTGGAATGAGCTCCCCATTGACATCAGGACGGCAGATAGCTTGCACATCTTCCGGCGCAAACTGAAAACTCATCTCTTTCGACTCCACTTCGAGCGATAGAACTATTAACGAAGCACTTATATACTAATAAAGGACTGGCTTATCTAAAGCCAGTTGAGTAGCACTTGAAATGTTTGGCTCTATGAAACCTGATGTACTTATATGATTCTGTTTTCTTCAAGGTTGTGTCTTCCTGGTCGAATGTACTTATTGTAAGTCGCTTTGGATAAAAGCGTCAGCTAAATGCAATGTAATGTAATGTAATGTAATAACGTGAGTCATGACAACTGGCGACATTCTATTATTTTCGTCATAGGAATCCGGGGCGTGTACATTGAGGACCCATTGTTGACTTACCATGTCGATCGCCTCGTCTGTCGTTTACGTTCATCTTTTGCTATATCTGCCTTCCTAAGATCACTTTGATGCACATTCAGTACTCGTATGTGAGGTTGTGTGTGAGAGGTGGATATCGTGACGCTTACAGGGAGGTATCGAACATTACAAAGTAGGTGACTGTGTGGATGCCTGTTCAAAATATGGCAAACTTGAATAAATCATTTAAATTATATATTTGTGTCCGACTTTCATTTGTACATCGTTCTTAATGTGATGTATAGTAGCTTTGATAGCTGTCCATACCTTCAGACAGCCTAAAAGTAAAACACAAGTCGTTTATTCACAGCCCGAACGCTCATCAACATGACTGGATCACTCATGACAGGTTGTGATCAGCTCCGATTAAATTGTGATATAAATGCTGTAGCTATTCTCCAGGGAGCACGTTTTTTTAATGAAATACCTGTATCCCTCTCATCACAACAAGACTCTACACTGTGCAGGAAAAACAATTACATACATGAAAATAACCTTGATGCATAGGAATGAAACACACAAACTATCTTCCGTGGCTATACTGATGTCACAGTAACGGTCAACCACAGAAACGTAAGTCAAGCGGGGCACACGTTGAATACATATAAAACATTTGTACATTGTTCTTAATGTGATGTATAGTAGCTTTGATAGCTGTCCATACCTTCAGACAGCCTAAAAGTAAAACACAAGTTGTTTATTCACAGCCCGAAAGCAGCATCCAGATGACTGGATCATCTGCAGTGTTGGGCAAGTTACTTCCAAAATGTAATACAGTACATTACTTATTACTGTATTTTTTAAGTAATAGGCTACGTTACATTACAATATTACTGTCTCTGAAATGTAATGACTTACACTACTTTTATATTAGCCTACTTTTGATCACAAATACATGGATCCTGAGATTGAAGCTCAAGCCGGTGACCAGTGAGATTGTTCTAACAGTTTCCAATAAATGTTATTGTGAAACATAACTATCACTGTTGTCTTTCCTTCTATAAATGAAGCCAAAAATATGTCAAGCTGGCGCTTAGCCCTCCAAAAAGTGCATGGTTGCAACTTAGACAGTAAAGCAGTTTATATCAGTGGGTCCTCATGGTGCAACACGGAAGGCAGACAGAATTGCTTAGACACAGGTGTCACATGAACTTTAAATGTTCTGGAAAGTTCCTTATACAGCTTTAGCCTTTTGTATCTCATGAAGTCCAGAAGTGACACACCCTGAACAGTCTGGTGGGTCATGGTCCTTGTCATTTGCTTTTGTGTTCCCATAACAACATGTCCAAGATGTCCATGTGCCAGGCTAACACATGTGACAGAACTAGCTACATTTGGAAAGGTTTTTTGTTGCTAAAGTTAACATTCAAGCCATTTAAGAATAAAAATGCTTACATGTCATTTGTTAAACATTAAGCTGTCTTCGGCTCTTTTCTGATTCTGATTACATATAACCTGTTGTAGAAACATTTATTGATGAAATTGATATGAAACAAATGCCATAAATATTGCTGTGACACTGATGTCACATCGGGACATTAACCCTAAACATTCACAGTAAACCCGGAGTGACATATATGCACAATTACAAATGTGATTATGATCTGCTCAGTTAATTTAGCTGATTCAATTATAGTTAACATATTCTTTATTATTCAATTCAAAGTATGTTCAAACAAATGTAAACCAAAAAATCATCCTCATTAATGAAGTTATAAATAAGAGTTACTTTACCATTAAAGCCCAATGTGACATGTCACATTTCAGATATTTGACACCAAGGGTTACTTGTCAGAAATGTGTTCGAGGTGGTCTATTTAGTCTAAATGACGTTCCCCTTAATTTCCCCAAAAGTAGAAATGGGACCGGGTTCTTATGGATTAAACGTATAGGCTTAAAGGCATAATAGAACTACTGTATTATGTGTATTCAACGTGTGCCCCGCTGGACTTTTCTGTAGTTTACCGTTACTGTGACATCAGTATAGCCACGGAAGATAGTTTGTGTGTTTCATTCCTATGCATCAAGGTTATTTTCATGTATGTAATTGTTTTTCCTGCATAGTGTAGAGTCTTGTTGTGATGAGAGGGATACAGGTATTTCATTAAAAAAACGTGCTCCCTGGAGAATAGCTACAGCATTTATATCACAATTTAATCGGAGCTGATCACAACTTGTCATGAGTGATCCAGTCATGTTGATGAGCGTTCGGGCTGTGAATAAACGACTTGTGTTTTACTTTTAGGCTGTCTGAAGGTATGGTGTCGACCAGCTGGGGCAACAAGAAAATCGCTGTAATCGAGTGTGACTATTAAAAAATAAATCATTACGTCGGGGTAGCATTTGCTTGGTATTTCCGGTTATTTCTCCACTGGTTAACATGGGTTAACAATACCGTGTAGCTGTCACGCTTTTCACGTTTTGAAAAGACGAAACCGTGACATCTTCACGTCTCCCAGCAATGGTAAAGCGTCACATGTTCACGTCTCACCGTGATACCGGGTTGGTAATATGACTTGATCGCTTTAAACTCCGCACACTGAGCTCTGATTGGTCAGCAGGCAGTGCTTTCACTGAGTTGATCTCTTAGCCTGCAACCTAACCTGGTCCCGACCAGGTTAGCCGCTAAGCATGAGTTACCATGGAGATCTAGCCTGCTAAAAAGAGAACCAGCTTCGTAGGACCGGAAAGCCGGAGTTTCCCCTGAATTTAGCCGGCTAAGCGAAAAATCCTGCTTCGTAGTATACCCCCCTGGTCACCTCCATCTTAGTATGTGGTCGTCAACACTTTGGTTTTTGGTTTGGAGTGTGGACTGATCCTTTAAAAGGTGCCAGGTCCTTGGAAAAATCTGACGTATAATGTATTGTATAATAAAATAACTGCTCACTGCTCCTTAGATAGGTTCAATTCATAGATTTAAATTTGTGTGCGGTGCTGTGTACATGTGTGATGATTCAAAGTAGATGCGATTAAAAATCTTCCATATCTATCTGTACCTTCATATAGTGAAAACACACTGTGAAATAACTACAGTGTTTCAGTTTACACATATTTTCATAAATGCTCAAATGAACAAACAAACGGACACTTTAGGTGAGGGTGTTTGAATCACATTTAGCTGTTCTCTGGGTGTGTAGCAATGCTTTGTGAAAGAGAAGCACATGGACTCACAAGATAAATGACTTTCAAAGCTAATGATTGCATTCCTTTCTCTAAAGGTAAGGTAGCGCCGCGGGCTAGATAATACAGTTTGCGCTTCACGCCAATTATTTTCCACAAGCAGAACATGAAACTGATCAACTGACACTCACTCACACACTCACTCACACACACACACACACACACACACACACACACACACACACACACACACACACACACACACACACACACACACACACACACACACACACACACACACACACACACACCAGGCTGAAAACCTTAAAATCCCTCTGAGTTAAACAAATGTACCATTTTTCAATCACCAATCAGATCTTATCCATCTTTAAAAGATACCACCTATCTGTTTTGAGTATTTCTGAGTTTACTTACTTCTTTATCGGTTCTTTGGTGAAAAAAGAAAGCAAGCTAAACTCTATTATATGTATGAATGTGTCTGTTGTTAATGCTGCAACACGTAAATGGATGATAGTTACTGTAACATGATCAAACTACTTACTCTGGGTTAAATGAGCTACAGACAAGCATCACATGTGGAGCATCGTGATCAGCATCGGCACAAATAAGACAAATACAGTAAAAGTAGGGGAATTTCTCGCTTATATAAACATTTGTTGCTCAGAGTGTCTAATATCGACACGGATGAAGTCTGAAGTCTTATGTCAACAACTATTTTTTTGGCAGGGAAAGACCTGCACACAAGAGTCAAATTAGAAATGTTTTTCTATAGATGTCTTCTTGTTTTAACAGTATTTCAAAGGGGCTACTCAAAAAACCCTGCATGCCACACTGGTTTCCTACCGGAGCACTTTCACCCATAACCACCACACAGCGCCACAGGAGGTCTTTCCTCCCAGTGGCAATCAAACTCTTTAACTCTTCACCCCTAAGTAAAGGGCACTGAGAACTTCCACACCAACACTATGTGCAATTTACATATCAATATAATTACCATCATTACAATACACTCGCTGCTATATAACTATGTGCAATATTATATTATATTATTATTAATAATGCTATGATAACGTGCAATTACGTAACTGCCACTACGTTTTATTTTTTGCACTACTAACTACTAAATACTGCTAATAATAAATGCATTGATTGTGTGACCATCTATGTTTCTACGTTTCATGTTGTCCGTAGATGTTTAATTGCTCTTTTTGCTGCACTTTTAGTGTACCGTTTTGCTGCTGTGTTTATTGTGTTTTGTTACTCTGGCACAACAATTTCCTTCGGGATGAATAAAGTCTTATCTTAAGTAAATTAGAAAAAACTGTAAATTGGCAATCAACAAATTAGCTATAGGCCTTCTGAAGATGGGAGAAGTGTTGTGTTGCAGGTCAAGGTCACACTGAAGTCTTGTCTGTCCTCCACAGGTCAGAGTGGTTATTCTGCTGACTGTGATTTCCCCCTCTGCCCTGAAGTGGTATGTGATGGGGAAAGTTAGAGGCTTAAAAATCTTGCCCATCATGGCCTCTGTGACCCTGCATGGCCCCCGGATAACAACCAGAGAGCCTGGGATGCCGGGGGCGAGTAACATTAGACAAATTCTGCGGGACACTCTTGCAATCCTGGTGTGGCACGCAGTCTTCTCATCTCTCTCTGAAATACCTTTGCAGATATGCCAGCTTGGATACCAGGCTGCTTTTTTAACGGCAGGTCACCGTTTTCGTTCCTGCGACATCTGTTAGTTTGGTAAACATGTTACAGCTGTCGGAGGAATGCTGGTTGCTAACGGGCCAACAGCACTCACGATGTTCTGCAGAACTTTCCCTCCGTTTTCCACCCTGGAGTGTGAAGGCGTGAGGAAGAGCGTGCGTGTGTTGGTGCTGCTGTACTTGTCCAGGCTGCTGTTGTGTAACACAGATAGAGACAGTGTTTTTATTTATCCCCTCGCTCAGCTGTCACTGTTGTGTCTGGAGCTCGCTGAACTTGGGGCTACGAGACTCTTGGAGAAATGTCAAACACTCCCAACTATGCAGAATGTTACAGGACACGCCCGGGGACTTTTATTTTGGAAAACAAAAGCTGAGAGGGACATGCAAGAAATGTCTAACCTTTATATGACTGTACTTTGATATTTTTATCATAGCAGCAATAAATATTATTATTTCATTAATACTTCCCTGTTTTCTATGTATTCAAAGGAACATTCATAAAGGGAAAGTAGTGGAAATGTCTAAGATAATATTTCTTTCTGCCTTTTTTATGCTTTGGCTTTCTTTCTAACATTGACCTTTAGGTGAGGTAGAGACATCAGCACAATCAGTGGGAAGTAAAAAAACAAATGCACATCCACAGTTCTTGTGCAATTCAATTCAAATCAGCCCAAATCCTAACCTTGCCAGAAACCTGTGTAAAAACTGTTATATATGCTTTAAAAACGTAGAAAATCATAAACATACAAATCAGCATATCATAATCTAAATAATAGATAAATAATGATGACGTCAAGATAAGCAGATTCTCTGTCATCCCTTTACGACTGTATTCAACTCATGTCAATCAAATATTTATTAAAGCTTGCAAAATGTTGAGAAAGAAGCCCAGATTTAATCTACCAGCCAATCAGACCATACTACTATTTAATTCTTCAGAAAAATATTTACTATGTCCCAATACACATCATGTCAAATGCAGTATTCCAAAAAGTCCAAGACATTCTTCTGCATTCTCTCGCATTTTGCAATTCAACTTGCTTTCCCGAGTAATCTTACCCACAATCCTTCACTCAGGATAATATATAAAGTATGTTGTAATTGCATGCATACTGTATTCAAAGGTGCATACATTGTAAGGGCAGTAAAGTAAAAATATAATGTATGTAATTTGGTACGCAGCCTTAAACAAAAGTAACCCAATTTCAGGTAAATCTGGTAACACATGCAAATGTCATCACAGTACGTTGTTTCTGGAATATAATTATGAGTAAGGCGGCACATACTGTTCAGAGAGTAGCTTCTGTTGCCCCTGACCAACTCTAATCCGCCCCTGCATGTCAGTGAGTTTGTCAGTCCTGCAGCTCCTTGTTTTAGGAAGTTCATCTGAGACAGTCAGCGAGGAGACTTTAAACTCTGCTGACTGGCTGCTGGAACGAAAAAGGAACAGTCGACACGTACACACACACACACACACACACACACACACACACACACCCCCACACACACACACACACACACACACACCATAATCAACCAACATCATATTTAACTTCTCGTACATATCTCAACAATCTGCAAGCTGATGCCCATAATAATATTTGATCACTGGAGAACGAAACAATGAGTTTGATTTATGTTCAAAGGTATCATCACTAGTTTGTGGTTAACTTAACTACATTTTAAATACCATTTGTTTACAGTGTCAACATTCACTTTCTTGCCAACAGGGGGTAACATAACATAGTCTGCCAAAAATAGTTGCAAATGTATTTTCTGACAAATGACTTACTGATAAATCAAACAATCATTCAAGCTGTACTTTTAATAAATGTGCAATTCTTCATGTGTTTTGTGAACCAAACTGCTGACTGGTAAAGGATCTGTAGCTGTGAGATGAAACAAGTTAAGTAAAAAGTACAATATTTGAGTCCAAAATGTAAAAGAATATTAGTTTGATGTAGCATTACAGTAAAACGTATTTCTTAAGTACAGTGATCTGGTAAAAGTTCTTAATTACATTCCACCACTAATTATCCACTTTCACCTGAGATTCTTTAGGCAGATTGGAAAGCCAATACTTCTCTAATTCCACTTACTTTGATGACTTGTGATTGAGTATGTTAATAGTGTAGTATTCCTACCTTCAGTGAAGGTAATGGTTGAACGCTTCTTCCCCCCCTGCCATGTTTAAAGGCTCATTTCTTTGGTGTTGGTCCCTCAAGCCTGCAACGAAAACCAAAAGATCTCCGAAACACAAAACCATACCAAACTTCAGTGTGAAAACATACCACGCATGAGCCATATGTCAAAACAGTGTTATTATCTCCTAAGAATGTTAATCACACTGGCCTGAGCGCTGGCCATGTCTGCCTCAAGGGTCTGTTTCCTCTGCAAGTGGAGCAGTTTAGAAGCGGGGTTACGATGTCACGGAGCAGGAATGTGATGTCTTGACGCTAAGTGAGTGACCCTCCGCCCAGCAGCAGCTCGGCCCTCGGGGAAAATGTCCTCCAATTCTTGACTGACTGCATTATTGTCTTCAATATATTTCATTTGCTAGTGCTTTGGATAAACAATCCACACATACAGTAAAGTGCCGAGAACGGCCAGGTGGATAAAGAGTGCGTTTCGTGCTTTATTTTTTCCCTGTCTCAGTGATTTGCCTCCTGTTTGATTACCTGATTTTTGTTTTGTTTTGTTTCCCAAAGCCGACCTGTACGTTTTTTTGATGTGGTTTTGCCTGGTTCCCCTTGTCTACACTTCTCTTGTCATCAGCTTTCTCGTAATTGAAACACAGTTGGATCCCATCCCTGTCGCAATCCAGCACTGAAGTTCATGGTTCATGCATTTGTAACTTCCCGTAGTGACGACTGCAGTGCTGTCCTCTCTGGCCTTCCCATCACAGCCTCAATAAACTCTGAGCCATTCAGAACTCTTCTGTACGGATCATCACCAGCAAGTCTTCAGACCACATCCCCCCCATCCTCCTCCAACTACTGGCTCCCTACACCCAGAGGTGGGAAGAAGTGGAGTACAAATACTTCGTTACTGTACTTAAGTACATTTGTCTGGTATCAGTACGAAACTGAAACATTCATTAGCTAACAATGACATTATTGTTCTATTAATATAAAGGGAGGTCAGGTACTCTTTAAAACAGCTGCTAGTTATGGGTACTTTTGACTGAAGTACATTTCAAAGCCTCTTTACTTTTACTTGAGTAAAGAAGTTTAGTCAGTACTATTTTTAAACATGAGTATCTGTACTTCTACCTTGAGTACAGGATGTGTGTATCTCTTGCTCCTCGAGTCCGCCCCTGTGTCCCCAGCAACCTCCTCGCGGTGTGCAGAAATGTCCCTGATATGGCCGGCATGTCGTACGCAGATGTCTCGGTGGCGGGAGATAAATTTGAGAGCAAGGAGATGTCAGGCCGGCGACAGCTGTGGGCTTCAGTTTCACCAGATGTCAAACGTTGCTAACCTTCAGCAGACATGAGCTGGACACCCCCTGGACATATTTACATGCTCAGTAAATATGTTCCCAACACGGAGCTCGTATACAGTGTAAGAGGCGCAAACCAGAATTTGGTTGTCACGGCTCTGATTTATTAAGATTTCTGTAGGCACGTACTGATAGCATGCAGCTGAGTTTTATTTAAAGAGAATCACAGCTGGAGCTGTATGGAGGACTCCACCACTAATTCATTTGACTATAAACTCTTAATAATATGCCAATCGGTGTGCCACATTTAAAAAAAAATAAAAATATCTTCATTAATTAATTGACAAAATCTGACATAAATTGATATTTGTTGATATGTGTTTCTTTATTTATTTTTTATTTTGGATAATTCCATCATATCATTATTTAAATAAGCTTTTTTTTAAACAAATTTACTGCAAATAACAACAATAAAAAGACAGTAAATTATCATTTACATATATTTTAAATAAAAGATTATGAAAAGTTATAATATTTATAGAGTTAGTAACAAACATATTGAAAATTACATTAATTTATATTTATTTTCATAGTATTTATTTAGTGTTTGCATTAATTTTAATTGTATTATTTAAATGTATTTATTTCTGCATTATATATAATTGAAAAATATTTTTAAATGTTAAGATTTTTTTCACATTTCATCTTCATCATGCAAATGTGCCGGCTATTCAAAGTGCGTCTTGGGTTAGCCCTAGATATAGAAATGCAGTTAGTGCTTTTTTGTTGCAATTTGAGGTGTGTATGTGTTGTGTATTTTGGCAGCTTATGTCCCCCATAGCAGCCGTAACAGAAACAGTGAGAAATAACAAAGATTTTTTTGAAAGCACAATTTTCTTTTTGTCCTTTTGTTCCTTCACCTGCTGGTGGCACTGTGCTGCCTTCCCACGCTGACTGCCCTGATCTCTGTGTGTGTGTGTGTGTGTGTGTGTGTGTGTGTGTGTGTGTGTGTGTGTGTGTGTGTGTGTGTGTGGGTGTGTGTGTGTGTGTGTGTGTGTGTGTGTGTGTGTGTGTGTGTGTGTGTTTGTGTGTGTGTGTGTGTGTGTGTGTGTGTGTGTGTGTGTGTGTGTGTGTGTGTGGACAGAGTTTACATTCCTGCAGAAGTCCACCAAGAGACAGCAACATGGCAGAGGCATTTCCTGCAGGACTTGAACCACAGTGTGTACAGATCTGACTGGCACATGAGTGTCACAGACGCTCCCTGGCCTCTTCGGCGGGATTTGAACCGACTTCAGTTACATTTCTGCGCTTCCTGGCATTGCTGAAAATCTACTCAACCCCTTTTAAAATTGTTTTGATAGTGCGGTGTTTTGAAAGGCCTCGCGTGGTGAAAGATAAGCTTCGTTTCTTTGTGCCATGACTCTCTGGACGAATACTGACAGAGGGAGACGAGGTGTGATGACTTCTCCTTGAGTGTGTGTGTGTCAGGGTGTGTGTGTGTGTTAGCATTCTATGGTATGGCCTTCACTGAATCAACTCACAGTAAATAGAACTATTGTGCGAGTTCACCCCATGGTTGAGCTCTTTCCCATCCTTCGTTCTAACTGCAGTACACCTGAGGGTGTGTGTGTGTGTGTGTGTTTTGCAACAGCGCGCAGTATACTTGGCTGTGTCACAATGGGGTGGGGCTGAAAAGGAGTAATTTGGCGTCTGTAGATTACATGGAAAAGCTGACGGATGACATATTCATCAGATTTTTCCACCCTTCCACTCTTTTTCCAAACTAAGCCAGGTGAATAATGGATGATGGCAAAAAAAATACCATTGCATATCATGTATCTGTATTTCCAAACACTGCACTGGACATGCTGTCTTGTTTTAAACTCACCTTTAACCATGATTTGATTTAGCAGTGCAATCCTATTTCTTGCAAAGGTACGTTCCCAAACAACTAAACTGCATTTTAATTCATGTTTATCTTGGATTATGGTTGTTGTTTTTAAACGGGTAATGTTGCAAACTACTATGTTCAGGCTTTTCTTATTCTCTGTTCCTATAGCTTTATCTATGGAGAGAAATGCACCAAATACAAACATGTCATATTTCAAACCAGGTTTTTGTGCAACTTCCATACTAATTTGAACCCAAACAACAATCGTGTATTCAAACTAAAGTAGTTTTTTTGAAGAGACAGAAGTTTATTTCGATAAGATTTACGCATTAACAGAGCGAAATTGTCATCTGGTGTATGACGTAAAAAGTAGACACAACTTTTCATAAGATAACGGTGTATAGGATGCGTTACGTGTATGTTAAAGCCCTTGTTTATATATAGAGCATGTTTGGCTTAAAATAAATTTGTTTCGGTATTTCACAATGGGAAAGATTGTTTATAGATAATAATATGACTTCAGAGGAAAGAAAACTTTTTTTCCTTATAGGACTCAGATTGATGGAGACCACCTCACTTGACTGTTCTGTTTTGAGTCAGAACTCAGGATTACACATTATTCGAATAGTCTATTATTACTTTATGTTAATGTAGAGGTAACACCCTGAGCTGGAAGAGAGAGGGAGCAGAGTGCAGCCGCTCCATGGATCCTCGTCGCCTGAGGCTCAATAAACCTGTCCGGCAGCCTGCTCCGCCCGCCTGCTGCTGTCTCAAGAACGGATTTGTTTTTCAGACCTGTTATTTTCCTGCTTGGTTAATACTGACTTCAAAGCAAAAACAAACACAAAGCAAAGCAACAACATAAGTCGTGCAGGCATAGCAACACACATTTCAAGCTTCCATGATAAGTCCCCATTTGTCACGCTTTGTGTGACTGCAGTTATTATTGTAGGCTGTATTTGATTACATATGTTTTTTCTCAGGAGTTTCACAAGTGATTCTACACCACATGTTTTCTTTACCGACTTGTTTTTGGTCTGTTTTTGCCTAAATTAAAGCACTTATGTTGGTGCTACATGTGATATACAGTGGTTGCCTTTTATTGGCAGTACCAGCTAGCAAATTAAACTTCAATTACATCAATCAATCAATTAATGTTTATTTATATAGCCCAATATCACAAATGTTACATTTTTCTCAGTGGACTTCACAGTGTGTGCAGAATATCAGTATGACAATACGACACCCTCTGTCCTTAGACCCTCTGTCCTTAGACCCTCACATCATACAAGGAAAAACTTCCAGAGAAAACCCCACAGTTTAAAGGGGAACATGGGAGAAACCTCAGGGAGAGCAACAGAGGAGGGATCCCTCTCCCAGGACGGACAGACGTGCAATAGATGCCGTGTGTAAATCGAAGAGATAATACATTTACAACATAGATATATATAGTAGTATAGTAGTATACATAGTTCCAAATGTTTGTAAATGCATGTGTCTATAATTAAAACTGACATTATGGGCAATTAAAAAGAAAATCCCACAAATACCTGTTTTTTAATGGCCTGTTGGTATTTATTTGTATTAACTATACTATGGCTTGAGCATATTTCTAATAAATTGCACTGTGTGTTTATGAACATCCCATCTCAAACACTAGATTTAGTAAAAATGTATCTATGTTTTTGGCATTGCAACTAATCATTTACCATTTCAGCCTGCATCTGTTTGTTACATTTTAATATTAGACTCACACTTAAAACTAACATATATATTTGCATCCTGATCTTTTATGACTGTGCTGATTCAGTATTTATTGATTTGAATGTTATTAACTTTGTTTTACTTTTTCTTTTGTAATGTTGTTAATTTTTTCATCTAACTTTTGTTGTAATCTTATTTTCCAATAATTTGACATTCTAACCGCCTTTTATGTTTATTTTTACTATATATGTTCACTCAATTTATAAATAATTGCACTATTGATTTAACCTTAACAGTACATTTCTGGAAGTCTCGCGAGAGTTCCTTCTCTGAGTAGTAACGTTAATCTCGCAGCACCTGCTCTATGTAGCAAGTTAGAAACGTTCAGATTGATAGAAGGTGAGAAATAACACTTTGTCAAAAAAAGAAATAACACTGTCAAAAAAGTGATATAAGATGACCAGTTATCCGATGAAAGTAACACAGTCTCCCACAGAAGCCATGACAACAACAGAAGTCGTGTTTTCATCAGCATTAGCTGCACTTCTCTGCCCGGTAAGCTAACGTTATTTTCATATTTCCGTTATGCTAGTTCTGTGTTAGCAACGAGGCTAATTCCATGTAATAAAACAATTTGGGTATTTTACTCCGATATATCAAACATCTAAAGGGAATTTTCACCATGTAACAAAATGAGGAAAATCGGGAAATATATTTAATATGTTGTTAGCAAGCGGCAAACTGTGGGGTAGAGCCGGGAAGCCAATACGGAAGTGCCACACACTGCAGTTCATATATTGGCCGATAGGCGATGGCTGCAGAAAGGAGCCATTTCCATAGACCCCCATGTTAAAATGCCCAACTTTACAGCAGAAAAAAAACATGTTTCTACCCCTGGCTCCATACATTTTATTATCGATATAGTTAGATTCCACCTTCATGATTATGGATCTGTGAGTGAATTGTTTTCTAACGCGACCCTTTTATTTATATTAGGTCTTAAAGTTTGTGCATAGATTAGGGCGTGGTAACATTGAGTGACGGCTCTGTCAAGTGCCTGCCGCTGTTAGCTTCTTGTCTCTATGCTAGCTGCTCCGTGAAGCTACAGGGACTCTGCCTGCTCAGCTCATCCAGGAAACACAACTTGTAGCCGGCCGTGGTTGTTTGTTCTTCATGCTTATATATCGGACTATTGTGACTCGCTCTGCGGTTAAAACAGACGGTGCATGAATGCGGTAAGTGAAATTCGAGTGCTTTATTTATGTGTTAATGATTTTAATCGGCTACGTAATGAATGGTAAGGCTTGGGTTAGTTAGTGGCTAGTGGTAGCTACATCGGTGCTAACGATTGTAATCGTAGCCTCCAAGTTAAAATCATAGACTGTATATATAAAGGTTAAAACTAAATAGACAAGTGTTAAGTGGGATAATACTGTTGAACAAACGGCTTCTGTTTGAGGTTGATAAAATAAGGTTACATCCTTGTAACTTAGAGATATTTTATTATGTAGGTAGAACTGTATGCATCTAAGGTTCATTTAAATTGGCTATGCTCAAGTATGTAGACAAGCTAACGTCGTAGTAGTGTATGTGAAATCAACCTCACAATAAGATGTGTGTATATTACAATTATTAATGTCATATTTCAAGATGATTACTTAGATATTACAATATGGTTGGTTGAGCTGGAGTTCATTATTGAGCTTATACGTTAACGTCACAGTCATCTGAAGAACGAACCCAAACCTTGTTGTTCTTATTAATTGCATTACCAAATGGATATCAAATAAACAGTAAGCATTGGTAACACAACTTCCAAAGTTACAGTAAAATAAAAAGGACCCTGACTCGGACAATACACAATCCAACATGTTCAACAGAAGAGAATCAGTTATATTGTTTGTACACATGGTACTTTACATATATATCTGTTTGTTTAAGGTGTCCAGGTGATGCAGACAGGCTGGACCAGAGAGTGAGAGACAGAACTGGACTCATCACAGCAGTGAACTTCAGCACAGGTTTTTTCATACTGTACAAAGAATCAAGAAAGATATTGGTTTAAATTAGGGGTGCACCGAATGGGAAATTGTTGGCCGAAACCGATACCGAAAATAGGAAACAGTTGGCCGAAAACCGAATGCCGAAAGGCCGAAAATGATTAATAGAAATATATATATATAATGTATACATTTTTTACCAATGTTGTTCAGCTACCTGATTATGGAAATAGACATGATTATGGCAAAACTTAACTTAAATAATAATCACTATTATGGGTCCATAAAACATTTATTCAGCACTTTTGAATGCATACAGTAGCCTACATTTATATATGTCATGTATTATTGCTAAAAAACATTATATCGCAGTCTTAGTGTCGCCAACTCGTTTCTAATATGCAAAGACAACAAATGCGTCTATGATGTATTTTCGATCAGACGAGATCTCTGCCCCCCGTCTGTGTGCGAGGGGGCGGGGCAGTTTACACACACGCAGCTGCTACATGCAGCGGAGCACACTGCGGAGATGGCGGAGAGAACGCGCTCCGAGGTGTGGTTAAACTGTACCCGTCTCGATGTGGAGAATACTTGTTACCATAAGTGCAATAAGAGTTTAGCATGTAAGCACGAGCAATTTGTCTAAACATTTAGCAAAAGTGCACCGCATGCAGACGGAGGAATGTACCGGGTTCGACCGTCTTTCTAGCAGCTCTGTAGCCCCATCCACGAGTAACGTTTCCACGTCAGGTGTTATGTATGCTAGCAGCAACACACGGAGTTAACACCATTATACAAACATGGATTAATGATTATAGGTAACTGAGTTATTTAGTTTGTTAACATTTCAGCTATTCTGTTTACAGTCTGTCATCAGATTATTTAATACGATTTGTTAAAGGCTCAGGGCAATCTCGATGACAAAGGTCAATGTTCCCCCCCCCTGTGAGCCAGCCGCGAGCATGGTCGCCGCGTCTTTATTACGTCATCACAACAACACGTTAGGTTACCAACGTAAGCCTGTTCTGACATTCGGTGATATTTTTTCGGTGCTAAAACCCTTTCAGCCGAAAGCCGAAAGGGCCTTTTTAACCATTTTCGGCCGATAATTTTCGGTGGCCGAATATTCGGTGCATCCCTAGTTTAAATGAATGAAGTATTGACTTGAATACACTGATATACATTCCATTAAACAATACTAAATACTAGATCACCTACACATCAGTGAAGTTGAGGGTTTTTTCCATGCAAAAAATTACATTTAGATATTTATCAATATGACTTTGTCAGCTTTCTAATTTAATGTATTGAAGGCAAAGATATTTAACACATAGTGAGAACTGCTACTATTTATCTCTCAATATTGTCTGTAAAAAACGTGGTAAAAGTTATTCTCTCAGTGAGACAACAGAGCAAGCTTCGACAGTTGCACTACGTTTTGATAACAGTTCAATATTATTTTGATAATAACATATATTTCAATGTTGATGAACTTCATACTGTTCATTCATAATCTGATTGTCTTTGTAGCTCATTGTTGAAATAAAAAAAAAACATTACAATTACAAAATAATTATATCTACAGCCCCTAAACACACAAACACACCGCTTTCATAAATAACACACTTGTTCTGCAATAATATGTTTTATGTTTCCTGTCATTTTTGTTAGGAAAGGACATGCCTGAAAGACACGACATTTTCTCCTTCTCTGAGGGTCAAGAAGAACATCCAAGAGGAACATTAAAAGCTGATGTTATGAGATTTTAAGACCAGTACAGGCAGGGGCGGATCTAGACAAATATTCATGGGGTGGCAAGAGGGTGGCAGGAGATTTTGAGGGGTGGCATCCCCTGACAAAAGTATATGCTGATTTAAATCGCAATCATATCAATCAATTAGGGGTGTAACGGTACACGTACCCGTACTGAAATTATTCGGTACGGGCCCTTCGGTTCGGTACACGTGTGTACCGAACGAATATAGCGTTAAACGTAAAAAATTGAGAACATGAACAACTTTCTGGAAGTAATCTATATCATAGAGCGACCAAGTCATTTCATTGGACGAGAGGCATACTATGAGAGCTGGTCACAGGGATGCGTTCAAATGTAGTCAGTAATTTGAGGAACTGTCGAAATGGCGAACGCAGATAAAGTTGAGCTCGAAAATCCTCCGGCATCATTGAGGTCTCCGGTTTGGGAACATTTTGGTTTCGCAGTTACGTACAAGGATGACGGACAAAGACAGGTGGACCGAACCAAAGCTGTGTGTCGGCATTGTTCAACTAACATTGGTTACGCGGCTGGCAATACATCACACTCATTTGAAAAGGCATCACCCGAATGTGAATATTACCGGTACCAAAAGAAAAAAGACTGAAGTGCAAACCCAACTCCCACTAGCATGTAAGCCTCCACCACTCGCAAAGAGTTCAGACCGAGCCAAAGCTATTACAAATGCCAAATATCCTTATGTTGCCATGTTAGCAAAGCGCTACCTGGCTGTATCTGCTATCTCTGTCCCTAGAGAGGGTGTTCTCCACAGCAGGAGACATTGTTAGTGCCAGCAGATCTGCCCTTTCAGCAAGCAATATGGACAAGTTCATCTTTCTTTAAACAACATGAAAATACAATGACAAGCAAGTCCTAATGTCAAGCTGGCTGCTTAGGTACTAGTACAGTTCAAATACAGATTATTTCAGCTCATCGAAATGCTGCACCTTAATGTTTATTTTACTATATTTTGTATTTATTTGAATACATTAGTCACAGTTTAATAATAATTAAAAATATATATTTAATGTTTTGTGATAATTTTTTCTGCTGTACCGAAAACGTACCGAACCGAACCGTGACCTAAAAACCGAGGTACGTACCGAACCGAAATGTTTGTGAACCGTTACACCCCTACAATCAATGTTAACTTGGAAAGCCACAATATTAATATTTTAACTCAATCACATAGGTGATATTATTGTGGCACATCAGTAAAGCCTTACATATAAGGTGGCAAAAGACGTAATGTAATGAATTTTAACTGAACAATAACTGAATGAGTTTGTTTCACTCTTAGACCAGCAGGGGTACCAATCTATGCAGACTGCTGCAATAAGTACATTAATTAACTGTCTCATCGATGTTTGTCTGAATGAATATGATACTATTAACAATCATATTATTCCTATCAGCTGTCAATCACTGTTAATAAATAATAATAATAGATTTAATTTGTTAGCGTTTTTACAGGTGCTCAAAGACGCTTTACAGATATAGTGAAGAACTGTTATGATTCACATATTCATTTATTATTGAATAAACTATATTTTTTGGAGGAGTTAATGATGAATGTTCATCAAGATGCTTGCTCACCCTCCTTCAAATTTGAAAAACAAGTAATTATATCATTATTGATATACAGTTACAACCTTGACTTTACATCAGAAAGAACAAACATTAAAGAAGTGACTAACTGCATCAGTTAGGGTTAAAAAACGTGTATTCAGCTAAAACATAAACATCGCTGCAGTTATTATCCAGTGGAAGGTCCTTACCTACTGGCCTCAAAACAAAGTGGTTACTTTCTGTTGGCTGGGCAGTGTAGTTTTACACACCGTCTTATTTTACTTTCTCAGGACTTAAAACTGTTTTTTGGGGGCAGAACCCCTCAAAGAAAAATATATATACACGCATACAAGGTCATCATCTTAACAGTTTGTTATTCTCATCGAGTCATCCGTGAGCAGAGCATCAAGTTGGCATGTCTATTGTCTATTGTCTAATGCGGCGATTACTATTTTGTTCAGCAAAACGCCTCACAAACTTATTCAGATCAACAGCTGTAGTGCGTTTTGATTCAATGCTGAGTACAGCCAAACTTGACATTCTCTTCTCTGTCATTGTAGACCGCAACTACCTCATTCCTTCAGTACTTGGGTCCGAAAGGCTTCTCGTTTTGCGCCGTTCCCACGTTCAAGTGAATTCGCCAACAATCATATTTCCACTCTCGCGCCAGGACCGGGGGAGGGGTTACATGACGTGCATCTTGTGCTGCATTCACTTGCACTGGGACATTAGAGACTTTCTCTCATAAATGTCCGATGACCCACAACTTTTCTTTCAAAACAAAGATGCCAACTGGGGTGGCAGCTGGGGTGGCAAGGCTATTGTTTAGGGTGGCAGTTGCCACCCCATGCCACCCCGGTAGATCCGCCCCTGAGTACAGGACATTCACTAAGAAACTACTTTTATTGTGAAAACAGTCAGCTGATCGAATGCAGCTATTTCCACATCTACACTCCATCAGCTGATTATTTCTATTTGCCTCACTTTATGAGCTTCACAACATGTACCTTGTTTTGCAATGTCACAAATAAATGGGGCCAATCTTCAGTCAGATGTGAATGTGTAATCTAACATTTTCAGTAAGAATAATGGACAAAAGGAGTGCAAATACAAATACAATTTATTGAAATGTGAACCAAAAGCACATATGGACAGAAGGTGTAAACCTATTAAATGTATAAGTAAACACATTTAGTCAAATAAAGTGACCGACTAGGCCTGTGCAGTTGGTATCAGCTTTGCCCAGCATGGGCTCCTTCATCAGCCCTGGTCCTCCTCGCTGAGGAAAGACCCTCAGTCCTCTCCAAACCAACAGACAGGACGTCCATCACACGGAAGTTTCTCCCTGAAATCTCTCCTGCTCTCTGGACACCATGCTGTCTCAATCCGTCCACACTGAATATGAGGGGGAAAATGAAAATAATAAATGCTTTAGACCAGGGGTGCCCAACCTTTTTTGAACCGAGAGCTACTTTTAAAGTTGCCAGTCTGCCGAGATCTACCAGTCCAAATAGATAGGCGTAGCCATTACTGACAGCCTACTACCAGGTAAATACACACTTCTACTTGTATAAATCTGACCTTTGTACGATGAATACTTCATAAAATACTGCAGATCCTTTATTTGACCTCTTTCTAATCTACACACATACAAGCAGGGCCACCCCTGGCCAACTTGGGGCCCCAAGCGACATTGTGAGATGAGGCCCCCAACCGACAGGAGTGAAACATTTAATTTTATAAATACTATATTATTTTATTATTGTAATATAGTCAAGACAAAACATGCCTATGACATGCTCAAAAAACTGATATTTCTTAAATCTGTATTCAAATGTAGTTCCCTCTGTCAGCAATGTATCAACAACTACACACACATTTCTATCAGTACTTCTCTGTGTTGTGGTTGACATGATGATGACTGCTAGGAGTTAAGGGGAGAGGCTGAGCATCACCATCAAATGTGCAAATTGACATAAAAATGAATAAAAGGGGAACAAATGCTCCATGTTTTTTAGGCTGTAAACTTTAACTGTTATGCAAGCCAACTAGACAGACAGTCAGGGCCAAATGCAGACACTCACTATGACTCGCAAAAGTCAGAAATGACCACCAAAACAGAAAGATATGGACACAAGATGTGTGCAACTGTATTTAGTTTCCTATCCATTTGAACATGATTTAAGTGGGGGCGGGGGGGGAACTCACCTCCTCTAGGGGAGTCCGGGGGAATGCACCCCCGGGAGGACTTTTGTTTTTTAATATTTAAGTTAAAAGCATCAATCTGGTGCACTTTGAGAGCAACATTAGGAGATCTATGGATACATCTCTCAACACGATATGAAACAGAACTGTAAGCAGATTTTCTTTTTCTTTATGGATATTTTACAAATCACTCCCCTTTCAAACTGTATTCTTTTTTATTAATAACAACTTTTTTGTACTGTCATATAGTATTTTATACCTGTTTTTCACCTATTCTCTTATTTTTTATAACTATAATGATCATATAAAGGTGCCTTTACCTCACTGAGCTGAGGTTATCAGAGTCTTTCAGGAGAGAGCTCTCTAAAGCTCTCCCCCCCCCCCCCCCGCGGCCGCTTACAATGTAAATTCCAATGTTAATAAAAGCACACAGAAGCTGTGTAAGTTTTTTGGGAGTTTGATTTATTTTAAATGAACACAAATACAAAATTAAAACCTATAATTGCACACTAAAACCATTATTTCAAAAAAAGAACAATTTCACACAAACCTCTGGTTTTTACTGGGGCTGGGGCAGTTTAATTTGAAGTTGGGGGGTGGGGGGTGTGCCATAGTTTATGGGCACTGTACGCAATATAGGCGTAGTTCTGTTAGTATAAGATAATAAGATGTACTTTGTTGATCCAAAATCGGGAAACTGTGTTGTTATGAAATAAAAAATGTTTTACATTTCGAACTTTTTTTTTTTCTCCCCAATTTTCGGCGCCCCCTATGGGTTGATGCGTCCTTAGCATTCGCCTATACTGCCTATGCCGAGGGCCGGCCCTGCAGACAGTTTATCACTCTTCCTCCTGTACATTAGCAGATAAAAGGCATAACATACTTGAATGAATGGTAAATAAAGAATGCTGGAAATAACTGCATCTCCATTAGCCTGTATGCTCTGCAGAGACTGCAGCTGATGTTTTAATGGCAATTGGCAATTTGACTTATACATTCGCAAGTTGTACATTTGACTCATACAATAACCCACCTTCGAGTGATGCTCTAGTTTCTTCATGTTTTGTTTTTTTCCCCTCTTGCTTGTGCCGGACTGAAACTGTCTTTTCACCGACATCTCTTCACCTGCACTAGTGGCCGTATGAAAGCCGTGATTGGTCAGATGTCGATTCATTGTAACGGTGTCGGGTTACAGACGTGCTCCCCTTGTCACCTCACTCTCGCGTGTCAGCGGGTGAGCGGAGAACTACGCACAGCAGCTGAGGCCCTCTGGGCAAGGCGGGGCCCCATGCAGCCTGCGTGATTGGCCGGTAGGGAGGGGCGGCCCTGCATACAAGTATTTAACTGAAGTTACACAACAGTGTTGTTGATACAGAGTTGGAGTTTATTCACACGTCACAAACTACAGTGGGTAATGTTTTCAAGAAACATTGAACAGTGCTGCCACATATGACACAAGAAAAGACTCTGAACCCTTTCTTTGCCATTATATAAAAATAGTGTTGCTACAAAAGTATACATTCGGCTTACTAATAAGACAACTCAGATCGGAAGCTACAGGAATCTGCTGCCAAAGTGCAATAAAAAAGACAAAATTAATAGAATCAAACAATTTTTTTTGTTGAATATAAAAATAAATGCCTTTAAAATAGGATGCAAGCAACACTAGTTTCTTAACCTGAATTGATAATAGACTATAATCAATTTAAACAGAACAGATCTTAATGTTTGCATTCTTTTGTACAATAATTATAATGAATAAGTTCAAACAAACTAAAACTTACAGCTGATTAATAACGGTATCTAACTTGAGTTTTTATTATATCAAAAACCTGTTGAAATGCTACTGTTATTTTTACTGTCACCAAAAAGCGCGTCGGCAGCCTCCAGCAATGCTTCTTTCACAACTTCGCCGTCTTTGAAAGACTTCATGTGTTTCGCAAGAACGTGACTGACACGATAAGATGCTATAGCAGCCTTGCTCTTGTTGTTGGGCCTGGTGAAAATGGACTGCTGTGCATTTAGCTGTCCTTTCAGGCCCCTCCCCTTTGGGAGCGTAGGGCAGAATTAGGAGGGAATTCCGTCTCGTAGCGTTTGTGCACTGTTTTGAAATGCCGCTCCTAAATTACCCTTCTTCGATAAAGCCACGCTCGCATTGCAGATGAGACAGATGGACTTTGAATTGGAATAGATACAAAAATAATCATCCTCCCACTCGGAGTGAAAATGATATATTTTGGGCTTTTTTGCTTCTGCCATAATTGCGGTCTTGTGTGTGTGCGGACTGTCACTCCTGTTGACACGGACAATGTCAGCGAACTAGTGCACTGCACTGCCCACCAGCCACGCCCCGACACATGGGGTCACGCCGGCCAATCACAAAGCTTTGATGCGTTCAAGTGCATTATTCTGGCACAGGAACATTATGTTACAGGACATTAACGATAAAACAGAATGTTGTTGTTCTATTTTTAGACACATCTCGCGATCGACTGGGAATCTCCTCGCGATCGACCGGTCGATCGCGAGGAGATTCCCAGTCGACTGGTTGGGCACCCCTGCTTTAGACAATAAGAAACATAAAGTTGACTGTTGAGTTGCTCAGTTTTTTTAGATTGTCAATACTATTACTGTATAACTAATATCTCAGGTTAAGAGGCACATTCAAATAAAGATTGGTCTTTAAATACATTTTATCTTTTGAATTGTTTGTCTAAAGTCAAGGATCTAGAACTGATACTTAGTTTTAATGATACAGTCTGGTTATTATGCTGTTTGGAGGAGGCCTCACAGGTAAGAGCACTAACTAGCTACCATCACCGTACCTTATCTTGACTTAAATGTATTAAACGTATAGTTAAGTGATATCAAAATATAAATAACTAATGTCATGCAAACATATTAATATTTGCTTGATTCCAGTGTTGAATTTAGCACAATTGCATACAAACGTTAAGGGGTTTTAAGATTCTGAAGTATTATGCTAAAAACTCAATAACTTAGATTATTATTTATAGTTTTGCTGAATAGTTTCATGTCCGCTTACCTTAGAAACGTAAAATGCGACGGCAGCGTGCAGATGGGGAGCATGCATAGACTATATATAAAGGGAGCATGTTAGCTTAGCTTGGTAGCTTCAGCTAGCTCTGGAACTTTCAGCTCGGTGGCAGCAGGTCCCGCCTCGGCTCCGCCTCTTTGCCCTTATTTGGAGCGGGCTGGAACAGGCGGGAGTTGAACTCTGACGTCACTGTCGAGCCGTTAGTGGCCGACTCCGCCTACTAAGGGCTTCACGGCAACTCTGCAGAATCCTATGGGTGACGTCACGGACCCTACGTCCATTTATATACAGTCTATGGTTGTTAGCCAGTCTATGGTTGTTAGTTATGATTCAGATGACGGTTGGCTCACATCCGGGTCCTTGCACTCAACCATAGCGTACACTTTTTAGGGGCCATCAACAAATTACCATTTGCGTCAACCGCCACAATATTAGTTTCTTTTGTGCTAACTTGCCTTTAGGAGTGAATTATATAACAAATTATGATAAATGGATGTTATGTGGCACAACATTTGTATTACTGATGTCCCAAGAATTGAATTCTAAAAAATATTTCAAAAAATGATTATTGTATCTCTTTCAAAAGCTTTTATGTAATTTACCCAATTACTTTCGTGGATTTTTAGTCCACCTTCTATTTTGTCTTGAGTCTTATTTCTTTCAATAACTCCTATGTCTTTTACTGGTCATGTACTCCCAATCCATACCAAATTGTGTTCGTACACTTACAAATACGGCCCACCTTTTTTTGTTTTATAGCTATACCATATCATTAATACTGTACATGTCTTAATTTTCAGTTTTGCCTGAAAATATTGTAGTTAGTTTGTGTTATTAAAAAGGGTTAAAGCCTCTGGAGGTGTGTGTGAACCCTCAGTGCTGAACCAGGTGTCTCTCAGACTGCAGAGTGACTCGGACTCCACTTTCGTTATGTGACGTGAAACTGGAAGTCCGTTAACAACTAATGAACTTATTAGATGTGGAGGTCAGCACCTCTCAACACCTGTATCTCCAATCGTGTTTGTGTAAATGTTCTAATACAAAAATTACCCCAAGTACATACTATATGTGTGTATAATTAATATGTGTAGAAAATATATATCTATATGCTGTAGCAGCAGATGGTGTAAATTGAGCATAGAAGAAATACCCTACATTTACAAAAGACACTACTATCTACTTTAATGCAACTGACATAACTTCAACAGTAACAGTATTTAAGTCCAGTGCACAGCGGTATCTCGTCGAAAGGGTAACGTTTTATTTTGCTCTAAATACGCCCTTTTCTCTAACTCCTCCCTAGCCAAATACATACGATTGGAAGCTGCATATGCATCTTTAAATTAATGTTTTCACAGCATTTTGGCTGAAATTTCTCCTGCAATATGAGGAGGGATGTGCTCTTACATGTTATTGATCTCATGACTCTCAGGTCATCCCTTGTCCATGAAAGTGGTTTCTCGCTCTTTGAAAACACCACCTGCTGTGGAGGCCTTTCATAGCAGATAGTAATATCATGAACAACTATAGTACAAAAAGTAAAACTGGCCTTATGTCAATTTAACACAGGCCATGACAACTAAACAGATGCACAATTACAAGATTGACGTGTGACGTTATCCCGCTGGACCCTCTACCTGACACCGCAAACATTCCCGTCCTCTTGGGTAATCGCAGTGTAAATTCTCTAAGCCTGTCAATTAGCAAAAAAGATGACACAGTTCTTTAACGCGAGCTAACGTCACCTCTTGTACATGGAGACTAGGTCGACTAAAATAAATATCAAATCAAAGTTATTGTTTCATTTTGAAGATCATGCTTTTTTAATGACCCTGTATTCAGCTGCGAAAAACATCAAGAAAGTGGATTATAAATCACACTTGTATGATATAGATTGTAACTAATCTATATGTTGTATAAGTCACTACTGCGTACAACAACTGTGTGTTTCAGGGTTCCTTCAGCAGAGGTCAAGTTCAATTAAGATTCTCTAAATGCCACTCCGGTTAATTTAAGACCGATTGTAAGCAAAGACATTTCTGCTAATGGGAACTCCGGAGCCATTTGGTTAATTCAGGAAAAATATTTCTTATTTCCATGCATTTGAAAGACTTTCGATACCTTCATTTAAGACATTTGCTTACCAATTAGTTAACAACAAATTGACATTGCCATTTATTTTGAGTTTTTAACATGTACATGTAGCGCAAGGAAAAAGCTGCATAAAATCCTACTTCCAAATCATTTTAACATCTTTGTTCGATTAATTTAAGATGTTTTCATACAAATTGAGGCATTGTCTTTTAGATGAAGGCAATAAATACCTTTTTAGAGAACTGCAGGATCCCTTATTTATTAAACCTAAAACTGCATTCCCTGTTTGTTCTTTGATTTATTTGAGTAGGAAGCTTTTTAGCGATTCGGTAGGGATGCTCAGATCGCCAATTTCGGGGCCGATCGCCGATCACCGGAATCAGTATCGGCCGATACCGATCGCCGATCCGATCGAGTGGGCGGGGCCTAAATGGAAGATTTAAACTTTAAATCTTCCATTTAAAGTAGGGATGCACGATATTGGTTTTTTGAAACCGATACCGATAACTTCCTGCTTCTCAAGACCGATACCGATAACCGATAATAAAAAATGTTTTACGCCACTAATTATTTTAACGCGATTAACGCATGTGTATTTTTTTTCCTCGGCCACCCCGTAGTTTCAGATTGCATCGAGTTTAAAATACCATCTACAAGCTGATGCTGACAGCCCCGCTCCTGCCGCCCGCTTGTGGCAGACCACACTTCCACGCTCACCGGCAGGCACCGACTGGCCATCTGGAGGACCGGGAGGGTGTGTGTATGTGTGGCCCGAGCGAGCGAGAGAGAGACCTTACGTGCATTGTTGTTGTTAGCATCTGGTGCTAGCTAGCTGCGCTAATGGATATAAGGAGCTGTTTAAATGAAAACAGAGGAGCGACATTTCGCCACAACTGCGCCGAGCACTTGACTTTATGCAGGAAGCCAGACAGTGGGACATTGTACGAAAAGTCAGCACACTCAGCACGGATAGTGCGCAACATGATTGCAGCGTCCAGGCAGCTCTGGTTCGAGCATATGCCTTGAGTTGCAAATAGCTCCAACGCCCATACCACCGACGACATGTTTGTTTACTGTCCTGGCTTCACGAGTTAGGGAGCGCTGGATTTGTGAAAAACTCCCCTCTTCCTAAACCACTAATACCACAGTACTGGCAAAACGGGAGGAGCCGAGTGAAAAACAAGCGCCCCTCATCCCAATCCGCAGTATTTTTTCTTTTTTTTTACCCAAAAAATATATTGTATATTATCGGGGCTATTAATACTGGTATCGGGTTTATCGGGATGACGTCATAATTCCTAATATCGGACCGATAATTATCGGGCCGATAATTATCGTGCATCCCTAATTTAAAGTGATGTTTAAAACTCAGTTAATGGGGCTCATTCACTGGAGCTTCCACAAACAACAATCAACTTAATTATTACATTCAAATGATGTACATTATTCAAGTTTACATTAACTTTGGATAATAACACGGGAGAAATGAGCGGAAGCGCTCTCTCTCCCTCTCTCTCTCTCCCCCCTCCTGACAGCCTGTCAGTATCTCATGCAGCTCACTGATCCAGTAATGAGTGACCCGACAGTGAAGAATAAATATCGATCGGCATGTTTAGAGAGCACCGATCGATCGGTAGAAAGTGAGTATCGGCCGATCTCGATCTGTGACCGATCGATTGGAGCATCCCTAATTAAAGGTGAACATTATCTCCCAATAGTATTTAGTAAAACGCATCGTCCCTTCTTACATCAACTAAATAAACGTAGGCTTGTGTGAATACAAGAGTTATTTTTCTTCTGTCAAAAGTAAAGAAAGTCCCAGTGTTGTGGTATTTGGGGGATTTTTTTGTCCTCTCATCACAATGTTGAACATGTAATTGTTTGATGGCTTCGGTATGTTACAGATGAACTATATCCAACAGAGACTCTCAGAAATGCCTATGAAATATCCACTTTCATTCAAGCATCCCAGAACATCGACAGCGTGTTTTATTTTTAAAGCGTATCCAGTGACAAAGGACACTTCAACCCCTCGCTTAGATTACATGTGGACGAGTGTAGGCTGGTGGGGGGGGGGGGGTAATGTGTCTCTGAGCCGCCCCCAGGCATCATTATGTTCAACGCACACATGCTTTTTAATGGGTTCAGGGGCCGACCAATCACACTTGTCAACCTGTTGCCAGGAGACCCGCGGTGTGGTTGCTAAACATCGCTCTATAACTTTTACATCATGGACTATATTTCTGAAAGTTAGAATATGAAAGATTGTGTTACCGCGCAGAAGTGCTGAAGCAGGTCAGCGGGCGCACCTGCTCTTTCTGGGTAAAATATCATCGCCCTGCTCCCGAGTCCCGATGATTTCCTGCGTTAATGTCTCAGTGTCGGATACTAATAAAACGTCTGCTCATAAGCGAGTATTAAAAGCAACATGTTAAGTAGCAGCGAACATTTTTATGTGAGACACTTCAGGTTATTAGAGTAAAAAAACATAACAAAGGTATCACCATGAAACTTCCCCAGTTGATTAATTACACAAAGACAGTTCTTTTTGCTGTATTACAAGCTTTATGAAATGTTATGTTTAGTGTATAACATGTGATCATTTGCATAACTTCTGTAACAGAAATCTAAACATTAGATAAAGCCAGGTTCTTGGTTATTTTGTTGACATATTAGGGTCGAAAGTTGTTACAGAAGGACAATTGATTACCTCCTTTTATCGATCCATGAACCTGAAAATACTAACAACATTTTAGGAATGAAATGCCCGAAAACATCCAGAACATAGATAGGAATGAAACTGGAAAGGTTGGTGTATCTTTTAGAAACGACCTTTAAAGATATGTATTGTCAAATTCATACATTTTGTACACACTACAGATGAATACTGTCAACATGTATCATAGTTATTACAATGAAACGTCATCACCTACTTCCTTACAGTTCATTATTTACATTAAGACAACTCTTTATTTGAAAAGGAATTGAATATGGAAGTTAGTATTATCTTGTGCTAACTGTTGGTGAGTGTGGGAGAAAACTACAGACACAACAAGACAAAGTTAATGGAAGAAATAACCTAAATGTAGTTTTTGGTTCATTACATCTCACTAGTCTGAAGAAAGACATGTATTAACTTGCATGTATGTACCACATATATATCCTTTAAGCCAGGGGTTCCCAAGAGCCCCCCCAAATGACTCCTGTTGGAAGTTGTGACCCCACACACACACACACACACACACACACACACACACACACACACACACACACACACACACACACACACACACACACACACACACACACACACACACAAAGGGGGGGGCGCAACAGCGGTAATTAAAGTTTAAAAGTCTCAAAATGCTACAACTACTGTCACAAACTGGATGAATGTGAAGTATTTTCTTAAAGGAGGATGAAAGCGTAATCAAGGAGCACTATTGGAGTGACTCTGATAGTTATTGGACTCAGGATTCATTTATTTGGATTCCCGCTGTATGAAGAAATTAAAGGACGGCGGAAGTGGAAACAATTCACAAAGGGATTAAACTGTTTAAAACACGTGCTCAAAGTAAGCCGGATTTTGCCGATGTGTTTATGTGGATTCAAAAGTCGTAAATAATCTACAAAATGGAGGAGACCGATCTGATCGGAGCAACTGTGACAAATAATCCAACTGAAACCGGGGGGGTGCGCTTTAAGCATCATGTAATGAATCTCTGGTGATTCTGGTTGACTTACATGTTATCTTTACTTTTCTAATGATCAAGATTTAGCACTAAGCTCAAGCACTCATTTATTTGAGTGTCTGTGTGCACCACCTGAATAGCCCATTAGGCAATTATTCATGTGATTTAGGTGGTAATAAGCCCTGTTTTCAGTTCATTTCATCCCTGTGAATCTGAAATGATTTTGTGCTACGCTAACAGCGCACCATGAGTGATGTTGACAGACATCAAACGGCAGCAGAGACAGGTTTAGTGTTGGATTAGCTGTGATTGATGCTCCGTGGTTCACTGGTTGTCTGCCTCTCAGATCTGGCACTGTTTGGGGGAAAGCTTTGATTGTGTTTACCAAAAAGTGCTCTGCTGTAGTCCTGCTGTGCCCTTGGGAAGAAGAACAAAGCGGTCTACTGGTATCTTTTGAACTGGAGCGGGATTTAATCCACACAGTTTTAGGTTTTTGTTTAGTCTCAAATCCCTCGTGGCCTCCTGGTTATCCCAAATGTATAAATGCACACACATTGCTGTTTGAGGAATCCTTTAGTGATGGCAATGGAATAAGTCACTTTATTGTTTTAAATACTTCGTCAGTGTAATGTAACCTCTTTAATTTGATCAGTTTTCTAACAAAGGCTCAGCGATAAATGAGATGTATCCTGTGGACACTGAGTAATTTCAGCACATTCATCCCAATGTCTAAGGTGATCTTTTTTAAATATCTTGTTTTGTCAGTCCTAAACCCAAAGATAATCCCTATAATTTAATAAAAAAATCTAAGAAAAGTAGGAAATCTCCACATTTCAAAGGTAGAAAACAGCATTTTCTGATATTTTTGCATTCAAAAAATACTTTTAATTGTTTGGCAAAACTAGCTGTATTTTCCGATGAAACATTGTTAATGTATATGCATAAAACACATTTAAACAGAGGTGCAAAACACTATTTAAAACAGTTAGTAACAGTATTATAAAGTTGGTTTCTATGGATTTATTCAAGAGTTTATTACGACCTGCAATATGAAGTAAATAGTGCACTGTGTCTGCGAGCTAAATGTGAAAGTTACACCTTGAAAATACGTTTTGTTTTTAATGCCATTGCCGTTAAATATGAAACCAACATGAATTAATGATAGACATCTCAGGGTTTCCCACACATAGACTTTACTTGGGCTTTTTAAAAAAAAAATGTATTCGTCCGCGACCACGACGCCATCTGCGATCGATTAACTTGTGGACAATGATCCCTCGCTCTACGCCTCCTGTACTCAGTCCCGGAATGTCCATCGGGAGGACCGGGGGGTTTCCCGATGGCCTGGTCTGTTAAGTGGCCTGCTGGCCTGAGGATTTTTTGGTGTTTGTGAATGCTGCGCAAATGTGGGTCTGCCTCACACAGGGTGACTGGCTGTCTATGATGTGGCCTGCCGACATGGCCACTGTCATACAGATCATAAATGAAAGCCCTTGATTGGTCTCTGTGTGTCATTCAAGCTCGGGATAACCTCAGCTCAGGAGAGGTAAAGGACTCTTGAGTGTTTAGATAGTTAACTTAGTCTAAATTCTCACTGGGTCTCAAACGGTTTGGTCATTTATGTAAACAAATATTTCCATTTGAGGGGGGAGTGATTAGTAAAATATGCATGAATTAAAAAAAACTAGGTGAAAAAAAGGCAAGATACACTTTTAAAACTTGTTGAGATCTAAAACTAGTCTTTGCTGCTGCCTCAAAGAGGAGCAGGGGGGAGAGGGGGGAGACGGGAGAGGCTGGTTCAGGAGCACAGACACACTCACAACTATAAATGAACCAAAAATCAATAAATAAACAAGTTTCAGTGTTTTTTCATGTTGGAAATGGCATGTTATTGGTTATGGCCATGATTTTATGATTATTGAAATGTATACAGTTCTGTTTCATATAGGTGTTCCCATAGATCTAGTCTCTATATTTCCCCCTCAAAAGATTGATGCATTTAACTCCAACTTTCCGCTACCACCACCCCCCCAAGTATATTTCAGATCTGTGGGAAACACTGCCATCTTAGGAAAACCCTTTTTCAAATTACCTCTCATAATCACTTATGAATTATATAAACATCTAACAAAAAACTAATCTGCTTCCAACTGATTCTCGTTATACCTGATTACTCCATTTTGGCTCGCTGCCTTTTTGTCGCTGCAGGCGAGTTTGATTTTCCCAACGCGACAGCAGCGTGATGTCAGGTGTAAAAGTCACTGTGACAAAAGGCACTGAAAACAAAGTTGAACCATACCGTGGGAAAGCATCTATAATTGTCTGGGAGTCTGATTATTACCGCAAAAAGTGACTCAGGGATACAAAAACAGGTTTTTCTGGTCACATGGGAAAGGCTTTTTTATTTATTTTAGTTTGGCGCCATTATGGAAGTCGGGTTGGACATTTTCCAATGCTCCAGGACCTGAATTGATGTACTTCTACTTGTGTGAAAAGTTCATTACTACAAATACACTTTTACTACTTCATTTTTTTGCTGATGATACAATGCAGTCTCGGGTGTATGTCACCTTTTGGACGAGCTTAAAAATGCAGAAAAAGTACATTGATGCACCAATGACACTCATTCATACTTAAAGTACAGAACATGTAGGTTTCAGAGACACGGCAGGCAAAAACATCGTTTTTCAAGTACTGGTCAATTTTGAGATTTTGTGCTATTTTGATTCCATAACATGTTTTCTTTCAGGCTTTTGGAAGGAAAACATACAAAATACACATTTAAGTGTTTATTTTACTATAGTTTGTCTATTTGCGTCTGTAGATTTCTCCTAAATTCACCAAAAGTTAGCATTCATACGTAACATAAAGTACCGCGACCGCTGTGTGCACCATGTCATCAGAGGTATCGCTGGAAAGCTGTGTCTCTCCTGCACAATCTCATCAGATCCAAATATGGTCATTTCCTTTGTATCAGCAACCAATCGTGAAAGCACAAAGGGGTCTTAAACCAAGAAACGAAATCTCATTGGCTGGTGTCAACTTCTGACAACGTGATTCGTTCAGATGCGTCACGTGGTGTGCTAAAACACTTCCTGGTTAGCTTTCAGCTAGAAATTGAAATCTCAAAATGCCAAAAGAACGGCGAAAAAAACTTTCACAGAGAAGACGACAACAATTGTCACTTGCACGAAGCAAGGTTATAAAAAAACAAATGACCCTGAACATGAAATACCTTCACGGAGTGCGTCGAGGCGCAAGCTGTCATCCAGAGAACAGAGGGTTTAGCTAGCGCCTCACTGCAATCTTTAAAGGTCGTTTTCTCAAAATGAGTTTTTTCTCCTACTCTGAGTCCGAAATGTCCACTTCAGTTGCACTTACATACACCAAACCTTCCAGTTATATTCCTATCAATATTATGAAGGCTTTTACAGAAGGGTTTGTTCATATATCATTCATAGCCTGAATTATACAACATTGTACCTAAAAACATGGCGAAAATGGATATTTTAGGGCTTTTGACAGTATTTTCTGATTTATGGAGTGATAAAAAGAGATATCCAATATCCCTTCTGTAAAAGCCTTAGATACTAATATGACTACAAAATGAAACAAGAATTTTGAACCTGGCTTTATCCAAAGTTCAGATTTCGATTCCTGAAATGTGTTAAAATATGTGCATATTTAATGAGATAATGGATAATTTGCATATTTAAACATGCTATTTTAGAAAACTTGTAATACAAAAGACAATTGCCTTATTGTAAGTAATTAACTGGAGAGATTTCTAGCTGATACCTTTAAGTTAAAAAAATTACCCTATTCGCCTTAAGGAATAAAAACAACAAGATAATAACAGCCTTTTTTATGATAAGTATTTTACTTTTGCTTTCAATTCTCTGGAAAGAAAACTGAATAATTCAGCCCTCTGGCATAGTCATACATTTGAATTGATGAGTTACTTTAGAGAGTTTGTGCACGCCCTTTCAATGGGGATTTACGTTGATTCAACCTCTGTTTTCTGCAGAAAATCAAGACGACAGATATAACAAAATGCAAGTCCCTTCTTTGCAACATTTCTGTGAGAAACTGGAATACTTCCTAACAGGACGTCAGTGTTTCTGGACTCAAAGCGAGTCGATTTGAAAGATTTATTAATAGTTTCATATGATTTTGTGCTGTTTAAGATTCATGTTATTGTGTAGTTTTTGTTTTTTGATCGTGAATGTTTCTTCTTTTCAGGTCTCTCTTGCAAATGAGATCTTAGCGCGACTTCCTGAATAAATGTAATAAATTAAATGATTGGTTCTTCCCCTCGGACTTTCCCCCAAACACATTTGTTTAGCGTTTTCCCTATAGGGTCTTTGTGAACAATGCCAAGTTGCTGGGCAGTTTAGTGCATAGGCTGTAAATTATCACCTCTCAGACACTGCACCGGACACTGGTAGTTTTGACTCATCTGGATTTCCCCTGCATTAGTCACCAACTGGAATATACACACACAGACACACACAAGTATGCCCACATAACCCCCGCACTGTGTGAGAGTGATGGGCCATAGTGTGTGTGACTGACACTGATAACACACAGAGAAACGTTGGGGGCTACTTCATCAGCTGCTCCACCAACTGGCATCCCTAAGTAAACTCTAGACATTAATAAGGCTGTGTGAAGCTCATAATGCCCGCAGGACGTTGAACACAACTCAATGAATGAACCCGTAATAAGGCTCATTCGGGCTCGTCGCCATCTTTGGTTTTGTCTGCAGATATCGTAGATTAAAGCGGGATCAGCATGCTTTACGAGAATAATAACCACATTAGAAGTACAGTACACACACTCCTACTGATGACAGTATCAGGGCTGACGTAGCTGCAAACTCATAAACACACATGAATGTCACATGAAGTAATGTGGGGTTTGGTGACTGGTTTCCAACGCGAGTCTTATAGTAATTAATGATGTAAGGGTTTCAGGTGGCGCTGTGAATATCAGATTTAATGACTTCTCGAGGTCAGTTTGTCCTTGTTGTGTTGAGGACACGGTCAAAGCCACAGCGCCTGTCTTAAAGTTTATTATATAGGTATTATTAACATAATAATCACACAGAAGTTTGACAAGTTGTGATTGTGTGAGTAGAGATTGAAGTTTATTTCCCAGCTGGTAAACTTCAAGCTGTTTAACCAATGTTTCCAATTTAGTATTTAGACCCACAATCTAGCGATGTGACCTGCACTAGTCGCCAAGAGTTAAGCTGCTTCCAGGGACCCTGAGTAAATCAATCCAATTGTATTTATCGACTTTATTTACTTTCAAGCACAAACACACAAAACACCCCTCCGAATCCATAGACAATGAACACATAACCTTGCAATTAATAACACCACTTTACACCAACAAAAGTCAATAAACACAGGACTGAAGTAAACAAGACTAAATTCAACTAAAAGACAAACCAATACGTTTTTCCTTAGTTAGAGTAGTGATACAAATGTATGTATTGTCATATGCACAACTAAAAACAAGTCCTAGTACAGAACAATTATTAATTTGCCATCCAATCTGAATGGAGTTTATAAGGAAAGACAAATGTTGATGGCTATTATTGCTGATATTTGTGAATTAGACTAATTTAGAACTGAGCATCGTTAACAAAAAAGTAAGCCAAATGTCTGCATACTTAAATGATTTGAATATGTGCAAAAATCACTGAAGCATGAATACGCTTTTTGCTTGGCAATGCATTATTTCAGGCTTTGAGCAAGTTAAGAGGCCCCAAAAGTTGCACACTCTTTTGTGAGTGTTGTTTAATATCTCTCCAAAACAATATGGATTCAGATGGGTGTTCACCACAATATATCCCTTCTGAATAAGCAAGGAAGTCTGATATCAAGCTTGTTTATTAAATATCTGGCTGAGTGGGACACTATCTAAATCAGGGGTGTCAAACTCAAGGCAAGAGCTTGCAAAGAATATAATATGTTTATTATACGGTTACATGCCGATTTACAGAAGCACATTGCCAATAAACAACATGTCCCACAATGCATCTCATTTTGTGACATGCGCATTATTCTCTAAAGTACCGCAGTCTCTTCTCCTAAGTCCTTTTGAATTCTCCTATCCACTATCCCTTAACCCTGTGACGTTTCACTCAGAGGTCAAGGGATAGACGATAGGGATAGACGATAGGAGCAGATTTTTGGACTATTCGACTGCAACCCTTGCAATTATTTGCCCTAGACTTCTGCATTCAGACGTAGTTAATTATGAAGTTATTACCCTATCCGATAATAATCCAATGCAGAGGCAATAATGTAATATAATACATTATTTTATTTATTTATATCGTCTTAAAGTTACAACCGGCCCTTTGAGTGCAACCATAATCTCTCTTGTTTGTTAGCAATTGCTTGAGTACCTTTTAAACCAGCAGCTGTGTGTCAGGTCAGCGGGCCGTCAGTGTATCACAGCGGAGAGAGAGAGATGCTGTATGTCTTCATTGAAGATACAAGACAGCAGCTTAGACATTTGTGTTCCCTGGATACACCACCTCTATTTATTATCATTCCCCCCGCCATGACCCAACCTTTTATTTTAGCCTGCTGATTCATCCGCAGTTCATCTCTGTAAACCACACAGCAGCTCTAGGTTTACACTGCCGTTCTGCCTGGGTGAGAGGAGATATTGAATAGGAAGTGTGTGTGCCAGGATGTGGCCTGATTTGTCTGTGTATGCGTGTCTTTAAATAAGACTTTATGGAGGCTACTGTAAAGGATTTTCAAACCGCAACACTTTTTGTCTGGTGTCCTAAGCTCAAAGAGGATTATTTTAGGTTTATGGCCGTCGATACCTTCTCTAACATATCTTTAAAATGTGAGATATTGGTCCACTTTTGGATTTTGGACGTATTTCATCATCAGCAGCTTAAAGCCTCTTTATTGATGGTATTACTTCACTGCATATAATGTAATATACACATTTGTACATTTATTGTTGTTATATATTGTACAATTTGCAAATTTTTCCTTAACTGATTTTCTATTTTATTGCATATTTTTACTTAACTGCTTATTTTTTTAATTATGTTTCATATTTAATTTATCCTTTAATAACAAATATTTACTTGTATAAATATTTTAACTTTATTTTGTATAAATATTTGTATTATATTTAATGTGATATTTTTTAGCTTTTTACTAACAAATATATTTTTTTCTATTTTCTATTATTCTTTATTGCATATTTTGACTTTGACTTCTTATGTTTTTATAAATATGTTCTATTTTATACTATTTATAATATCACCAAAAAATATTTCTAATTTTCCCCAGCATCAATAACGTCTTCTGAGTCAAAAAGCATTTTTCACTTCCGTAAATCAACTGTTTCGGTGCTTTTTTGTTTGATTTACTAACCAATATTTTCTGCTGCATTTTAATATGTTGCAACAGTCGTGCCCCGAACCCACAGAACCACCAGGGAATATGGTTAGAAATAACAGAAGTGGCCGGAGAAAATCAGCGAGTCGGCGGGGAGGGGTGAGCTTTTCAGGATACATCGGGTGTGGGGGGGTTTGGCTGCAGGGTCAAATGTAGTTGCTTGATATCTATATCCTAGCAACTGAGAGTGAGTGGTATCTGGTACAACTGTAACTGTGGATTGGTCAGAGAGCTGACACAAGCCCCTCCTATTTGTAGGCTAGCTTCAGAAAAAATATCTAAATTCAAATTCATCTCTGAGACGTTCTCCACTCTGCACTGTACCCCTCCGGCACTTTAATATAACAAGCCTTTAATTTATTCATATTTATCTTTTTTTTTTAAAATCTGTTTTGTATGTATTCTTGTACATCTGTTGATACACGATCCTGCTGATCATTCGCGAATCATTTTTAATATTTAAAAGTGAAGTTTTGGCATGACAACATGAATTCTCCATACACAGCTGTGCAGTATTACCCAGAGTTTCCCTTTCATCGGTAAGTACAGACATGTTGTGTACACTTAAATGAGTTTCCTTTACAGTGTGTCTAAAGCCATGTGAAGCAGCATCCTAATTAACATTGAACTTTTACATCTGGTAGAAATGTATATTCAGCTACTTTAATTCACCTCAAATGAATGTCTGAGTTATTGAAACTTGCTGACTGTGTTTGACGTGAACTGCCGGTCTCACTGAAGCTGTGTGGAGGTCCGAGGCGACCTAAAAACATTTGTGTCTGCCTGGAGCCTCAGCTGCTGCTCCTTCCCCATATATTATATTTATAAACGTGGCATACTTATAGCATCAATGCATGCAAACACGGATTAAATGACCAACTTGTGGCCCTTTCAATACGAATGTGTGCTGTTATTCAAGAAATGTCAGGTGTTTTAATCGAGAATAATGGATGACTGAATGAAGTCACGAGGTAAATACTGAATCTTGAATATTATATAATAAAATATCTTGTATGATACTAGATTTTTTACAATATATCTTGTCCATAGATGTCTTTAGCTCAATACCAAAGTCAGGATGATAACAGAAGACCAGAAAATGTTGCTTCTGTGAGATTACATATTTAGTTTGGGGTAGTTAAATATAATTATGAATGTTATTTTTACAGCACCTTTCGTGCAGGAAATGAAACACAAAAGGGAAGGGAAAATAGGCCTAAAATGAACATTAAAAACAGAGCTAGAACGGCAACTCTACAAAAACGGTTAGTTATACTTTCTTGTCAAATGCTGCTAACAAAAGTATTAGATTTTTTAAATGGTGTTAATCAGTATTATTAATGATTTCATTAAATGCTATCCTGTCAATCTCTGCATGATACACCATAAAGCACATGCCTCCTGCTTTTTCTCCCAATGTATTAATATATACAGGCCTACCTATCTAGATCTGTCTTTAGACAAACATTTCTTATTTGTTCAGTATATATGTATAACACAAGAAACAGTTATTTACCTGCAAACACTGAAATACTGTGAAATTAATACCAAAGGTTTTGCTATGCCGGTTAGGTCACTTCACTACATCATGCAAGTTCAATCATTAACATATCGTGTTCACTTGTAGTCAGATTTATATTCATGTCGTCTTCAAATAATTAAAAAAACAATAATACAGTTTTAAAACAAAACGTAATCCACTTTCTGTCCTGTACACTTCCAGTGCGCACCAATCCCATTTTACTGTGTGCTTACAGTATATCATATCTAATATTATTTATATCATTTGCAGATACATTTACTATGTGCAATGTCACACAATTACCTTTTTGTTGTGTTTAATATTTGGACAAAAAGCACAGTTTCTGCTTCCAATAAGAAACTTACTGAACCATGGTGGCTCTGGAACAGGTGTAGAAATGACCGTGATATTTAAAATTGAAATATTGATATAACGTTATTAATACACATGATAGAGTTGTGTAATTAAATCATCCCTTCTTAAATCATTTTTAACTTTTTCTCCTTTCACAAATACCCAACACATAAACAAGCGTACTACATTTGCCCAAAAATGAGACATAATGATATGAAATGAGACGTGATGAAAATCATTTTTGTGAATTATATTGGCCACCGTAATCTGAAATGAAAGCTCCTATAAAACCTATTGTGTGATGCTTTCAAAAAAAACCCTGCTAAGTCGTGCTTTCATCTATTCCTGAGCTAGAAAACGTTTCTACGCTGATGCTTCTACAGGGGGTCCGCGGGGTCTTAAAAAGTATTACAAGTTGATAAATCAATTTAGCGAAAATGAAGGCTATTAAAAAATATTAAACGGCATTTTCCAAGGTGTTACATTTTGTAGCTTGTTTTCAATAAGTATATAAATGGTCCAGAGAGGTTGTATTCTACAGTCTGCCTGAATGTAATCATGGCGTAGGTGTGTAGTGTGATTCTGTGTAGTTTATTGATGGCATCCCGTTGGGTTTGACGTCATCTGAACAGGACATCACACGCTCACTGCTTGATAGCGCGAAGGTCCGTTTACGCCGGTTGTTAAACAACATCGTTATGGGGAAATGCAAGTCTGCGTCCAAATGGTTGGAAGATAAGGAGGAAGGACAATCAATACTGTATATAGTCAATGTGAGGTAAAGTGTGTCGCCAAGGTAACCGGTTAAAACTCCAAGTGGCGATGAGGTCTTAAAATGTATGGAAAGGGTCTTAAAAAAGGTCTTAAAGGGTTTTACATTTGACTTCAGGATTCCTGCATAGACCCTATTTTTAGGTTTTAGTCAGCGTCAGGTGTGTTTTTTCGTCCGCTCTCTTGTTCTCTATGCATCCCCCCACCTGAGAGGAATTTGTGCTTTTGGCCCCAGAGGATTTCCGACTGTTTCCCTCTATAAAAGTCAGGGGATGAGCGCAGGAGAAACTTTGGGGGCTTTCTATTGTTTTGCAGTCATGTCCCTCTTGCAGCCGCGGCTGACAGATGAGGGGTGGGGGGGGTCTCAGGCCTTTGAACAAGTGATTAATAAGGACACTGGAGAAGGGCCCCGATCGGCAGGGCTGTTTGTTTTGATTGCATTTTCATCGGTCGCTGTGCCCAACCTGCCACGAGACAATGGCCGTTTTCTGTTTGGAGCTGACCTCTGGCCCGCTCTCGTCTGCAGGCGCTGCTCCGTCTTTAAGTGGAAGCTGAACAGCCTGCGCCTCGGGCTGACTGAGAAACACTCTGAGAAACCAGACACCCAGGAGCAGACAAACAACACCAGGACAGGGATACAACACTCTAAAATAACTCTACAGCCTTTTAAAGTTAAACTGCAATATTTAATTCTACTAAAACTACATCAAAATGTCACCAACGGGAGTTCGTTCTCAATTGCCGTACTTTTATTCCTTTTTATTAATTAATTAATTACATATTTTATTATTTTAACTAAACCAAACACTTGCATCAAAGGGTTATTATTCTCAGTATTTTCCTGCTTCTATAACTTTATATTTCAAATACGATATATATCTTGTCAACATATATTTTGTAAATGTCCCAGTGTAAGAAAAAATACACATTATGGTGTAATCGGTAGGTGTAAGCTACAGATTATTAAGATTATAGTAAAGCGTATTGATAGCCTTTCAGAGAGATACATGTTGAACCTGATGCACAACTTTTATAATTATATTCTACATTTTACCGGGTCAACAAACGACTCTGCAGATTAAAACTCAAACGTCTTGGTGACGAGTTCTGCCCTTTCTTTTTTAAAGACAATTAAAGCCAAAATCAAAGGAGGCTTAACTGAGGAGGACCACACCTAGATCCTCAATTAACTGGGATGACACCTCCACCTGCAACACGCCTATTATTGTTCATATTCATCCATTATATACTCAGTCACTGCCAACCAGCCTTTTTAATTCATTTTGATTGAACAGAAACAATGCAATTTAAAAGTTCCAACACAGAGCGCCAACCCGAGGGTTTAGTCCTTATGTCCAAAGTTTGATCTTAACATGTGTGGTGTTGTTAAAAAATGCAGGTTTCAATATCATAAAATCACAATGCAGCACCAATGTAGAAATACAGTCAAATGCACATCCCATTATAGACCTTACATTAAACTTATGATGTATGTAACTGCTAGGGATAGTGAAAGTAAGTGCCTCACAATAATTCAAACACGTTTTAATGATCACTTACATAGAGCAAAACTATATTTGTTGTGATGAATGAATGGTGCTGCAACCGTTAAATAATTTTTAAAGAGATTTAGGAAAGTTCAACATAGCCTCCATATTTATTGAGCAAAAGTATGAATCCCACTATGCCAAAAGGTCATCTCATACAACGGTTTGTACGATAATCCTGGTCTCTCATCGTTTCAATTTCCCTTCATTTTGTGAATAAAAATCTCCATCTTCACTTAAAAGAGCTTTTGTCAGGTTTAGTAAAAGATTGTGGTTTGGGTTTTAATTTCTGCGGATGTAGCTTGACTTAAGTGTGCAAGTAACGTGAGGAATAAATAAATATTCTGCTCGGTCTCACGGGTAAAAGTACTGTATATAGTCAATTTGAGGTAAAGTGTCGCCAATGTAACCGGTTAAAACTCGAAGTGGCGATGAGGTCTTAAAATGTATGGAAATGGTCTTAAAAAAGGACTTCAGGATTCCTGCATATACCCTGTTATAGATAGTATATACTAAATAATACATAACTGTTTACAGAATCTGAACAAAAAAAACATTTACCCGAAGATTCTTTATTTTATTCTTTTAAATCTCCCTCATGATTTCACGTCCTGCATAAGTGGAATGATTTGCTTCATTAGATATGCCTGTGTTTGTAAGTCAGGTATTAATATCATTCAGCGCGCAGTGTTGGGGAATTCCAAAACCCAGAATAGTGCCAGCTCCAGATTCTGCCCCCGTCCAGCTGTACACATACCAGAAGCTGCAGCAGAGCTATCATATTAGAGCGGGGGGGAATTCCAGCCGCCTCAGACTGCAGCGTGCGCCACTTCAGCGCGAACAATGGCAGGCTGAGCCCTGGAGCAGGTGTAATGTTTCAGGGGAGCAGGTCAAAGTGCCTCTGTCTGAATGGTGCATAATCACCATTATGTGTAGTACAAATATTCAGCATTATGCAGGCTGACTTCTGCACAAAGGAGGTGCTCTTCATGAATGGCTGCCAGCAGGACTCCTCCTCCTGCTCCTGGCTGGGTGGCCAAACCTCAGCCTGCACACACACACTTCTGTTTGCTCACTTTTAAAAGTTACTATTGAAATAGTTGTGCTATTTTGAAAAAAAGGCCAATAGTAGTAAGTCAGTAATGACAGTAAAAAAGTATTTATTTCCCCAATGAAGAAACACAGAAGTGACGATCCTGAATTCAAACGTTATAATTAATTATCAATTGATGTGTTTATTGCTCTAATGCTCTAATTCATCCCACAGGCCATCAGACTGTTAAACACCTGCACTTTTGAAAGAACATCCATAACATTCATCTGTTTGCAACTTATATATATATCTGTCAATATTCCAATTACTTGTATCTAGAACACACGTGTCAAACTCAAGGCCCGGGGGCCAAATCAGGCCCGTGGTGGATTTAATTTCGGCCCACAGGATAATTTGTCATTTCTATTAGATATATTGCACGCACACCTTCACTCCATCCTGAGGGTCTCCTCCGCTCAGAGCCTGAGCCCAAACATTGATGACCTTGCACCCAAGATGAGATGCCAAGTATCTGAGCTAGCATCACAGAGCAGCACACTGAGTTTAATGGATGTTTCCTTCTGCACTTTCTCTCAGGACAACAGGGCATGTTTGGTTTTCTCTTTGAGGGAATAGTTTTTAGAAGCTGTTGTTGGCCTGTGGGAAAATGTACTCATAAGAAATGACTCTGGAAAAGCTGCAGATAGAGCCATAAGAAATGAATGCAACTGATTATTTAATGTTGTTTTTATAGGCAATCATTTAAGCTTTGTTAGTTCCAGGTTTAATATGTGCAATAAGTTCATTTCAATAATTTCTGCAATAAACATTGAACCAGTCCGGCCCTCCACTAGTACCCATTTATTTATGTTGGCCCACTGTGTATTTGAGTTTGACCCCCCTGGTATAGACTATTCGCCACTATTTCTACTATATTCTATTTTATTTCATTTACTTGCACTTTTATCTGTGTTATCGTGTTGCACTGTTGGAGGAGCCTGGGACCTAAGCTTTTCATTGTCATAACTACACTGTAGCTAATGCACACATGACAATAAAAGCCTTGAAAACAAAAGTCACGGTCCTGAATTCAAACATAATTACTTATGAACTAATGTGTTTATTGCTCTAATGTTGCAGAAGGTTTGGCTTATTTATTTTTTGAATTGACTAGATAATGGTTGTAATTAAAGTGCCGATAGTATCAAGGGCGGACGTAGTATTGGAAGTTAAAGCAGTAATATGATGATGTAAAAATACTCCATCACAAAAGGATTTTAATGGTGGTTGATTGTGTCTCCCTGCAGACTCAGGGACTCTTCCTCTCGTTTGTCCTGGAGAGATTTCAGCAGCATGTCCCAGAGTCCGTCCGCTCAGCCCTCCGACTACTTCAGCCAGGACGTCTTCAACCAACTGTTCGACATGCTGGACCAGTGAGTCAATAATCCTAAAAAACTCTTTGCTGTAAATCTGCAAACGTACTCAAGAGAGTTATAGTTATAGTGGTAAAAAGCTTTTAGACTTTCCATCGCTTTTTGAACAACAACTTTTGCCGATGGTCCGTTCAGCCATTTCACCACAAGCAGCTAAAACAGCCTTTCCCCCCCCTTTTTTATAAAGCTTATCTCTTTTATTTTTCCTCATCGCTGACTACTAGGGAGCATTTTAGAAACGTATTCAGACCATCAGGGGAATAGCAAGAATATATATCCAATATATTATGTTGTAAATGACAGGGAATATAGACTAAGGACTTAATCATAATCTACTTTAAAGGTGGGGTAGGTAATTCACTTCAGAAACACTTGTTATATTCCATGGAATACTCTTAACATCCCGATAGCAATGAATACATTAAATGCTTTGACAATAAATACATAAACAAAAGTCATCAGTGGAAGCCGTGGCGCTGTGAAAAGCACGACCAATCATCTGAGCCGGCTAAAGTAACTGGATGGCCTACCTGCCTGTCAGCCTTCCATCTGGGCACAAACTTATCTCGTGCCCTCATTGGTCATGTGCGCGTTCGTGTGTTGGAGGAGGGGCTCTGTAAGGAAGTCTGAAGGAAGGGGCAGATTTTTTTCGGCTGCGTACTTTCAAATTCTAGCGCACTCGAGCTGGTTTCTCCATTCTTACCTACCCTACCTTTAAGAGATGCTGCTAGCTACTTTAATCTTAAAAGAAGCAAAGGACATGCTACTTTTAGTTTTTCACCGTAAATGGAGCTACATTTTCTCCGTTGTTTGTACGTGTGTTTGATTAGTCTTTAAAAAAAGGATTGCATTGAAAGAACTAAATATGGGTCATTTGCTTTAGGAGCTTCTGAGAATGATACTGTTTTCACCACTATCCAAGAGTCAGAGCTTATATATAACTTTGTATGTGTAGTTTCTTTAGTGTGTAGTTTTGTCCAACAGAAATATTTGGTCTTCTTGGTTGGATTGTCGAGAGTCTATGGGATCAAATAACATGATCATGATCTCAAAGGCATCCAGGAAACTACCCAAGGGGGGGGGGGGGGTGAGGGTGAGGGAAAACCCTGACATAAACAAAATATTGTGCAATCAACCTTTCCTTCACAATGATAAGTTAAAGCAAAAACGATATGGCCACATACAGCTTTTATTGTCATTTGTACATAGCTACAGTGTAGATATATCAATCAAAATCTGAGGTCACAGTTCAACACAATAAAACAGATACAATAATACAAAAAATAAGCTGTTTTTAAATCCAACTTTTATTTTAAACACTATTGGAGATCCCAATATTTCCAAATACAAGTAAATAAGTATAGTATTTCAATTTGACATAAAAACATGTGGCTTGTTTCAATATTACACATCGAGTTGAATATGAATAGATTGTTTTTCTTTTAAAGCTACTTAGGGAAACATTAAGGGCGAAACCTGAGCTTAAGACTGAATATTAAACGCAAGAGGCGTACAAACTAAATATTCAGTGATAACTAAAAATCATTCCTGGTAAAACGTCATTTACCTAACATGCTCAATGCTGAATCTAATATCATGTATTCTTGTTTTACTTTATTGCTTTAATACAATCCCTTAGGGCTGCTCGATTATGGCCACAATCATAATCACCATTATTTTGGTCAATAATTGATATCACGATTATTAAAAACGATTATCCATTTACTTTGAAAACATCCATTGATTGAAAAAAGTATGATTTAACAGTTGATTATTACCCTGAACTTTAAGTACAATTCAACTGAAAACACAATAAAACAATAATTTAAAAAGAAAATAATAAAAAAAGTAATACATTTTAAAAATAATAATAATCGTTTTATTTCGATTACGTTGTTTTCGTAATCGTTGCGAGATTAAAATACGATTAATTGCACAGCCCTACAATCCCTGTAAAGAAAGGAACCACATTTGGAACAACTGATGTATTATTCTTAAATGTAGATTATAAGTTGTTTCTAAAGAATTTAAAAAAACTATTTGCATGTCTTTTTAATATCAAAGCTTTTATTGTCATGTGTGCATAGCTACGATGTAGATATATCAATGCAAATCTGAGGTTACAGGCTCCTCCAACAGTGCAACACAATAAAACTGATAAAATAGTGCAAGTAAATACAAATAAAATAGAATAGAATTAGTGCAAGGAGAGTCTACAAGTAATTGGAATTTGATATATTAGATGAATAATTAGTAAGTTGCAAACAGATGAATGTTATGCATGTTCTTTCAAAAGTTCAGGTGAAATGAAGCAGACCTCTGATTGGCCGAAGACACTTAAAAATGTTTGTGTGAATCTAGCGGCGTCAGGGGAGTCTCAAAAATCCACACACAAATGCAGAGATTCACACACAGAAAGCGTTTTTTATAGAAATGTAACAACACTCAAATATGTTTTTGATGTAACTATTTGTGTGTGGATCAGAAATATATTTGTGTGGATGGAGATTTGTGTATCCTTCTGTGTGCATTTATTTATTTTTGAGGCTGATCTGACCCCATATCTAACAGTCTTGTGGCCTGTGGAGTGAAACTGTCCCTGAGTCTGGTGTGTTTCTGTTGTGGTTTCAGATCAGCAGCTCACTCGGTGCAGCCCATCTTCAGAGAGAGAGCAGCTGACGGATCTGCAGGAAACACCATCCAGATCAGCATGGACTGCATCACCATGCACCAGCCGGAGGAGACGCTCGCTGTAAGTACGTAGGTCTGCTGTACGGCAAAACGCCAGATTCACAACTTGTTTTCTTAAGATTATTTCTCGGGCCACCAGTGCCTTTTATTGAAGGCAAGGCAGGGTTATTTATATTGCACCTTTCAACACAAGGCAACTAATCTAACTGATCCTTTAGTTATTTCAAGTGTTTCATGCTAAAGGAACCCCCCTTTGGAAAATTCTAATCTGACCCCATGGTGCCGAAACTATTCCTCTTTATTAAATTACTTTAATTTACCTTGTCTTTCTAGGACTTTTTTGGCATTGAAGATTCCTCTCCAGCATATGTGCTCAGGGTGTCCGCGGGGTCTTAAAAAGTATTACAAGTTGATAAATCAATTTAACGAAAATGAAGGCTATTAAAAGTATTAAACGGCATTTTCCAAGGTATTACATTTAGTAGCTTGTTTTCAATAAGTATATAAATGGTCCAGAGAGGTTGTATTCTACAGTCCGCCTGAATGTAATCATTGCGTAGGTGTGTAGTGTGATTCTGTGTAGTTTATTTATGGCATCCCGTTGGGTTTGACGTCATCTGAACAGGACATCGCGCGCTCACTGCTTGATAGCGCGAAGGTCCGTTTACGCCGGTTGCTAAACAACATCGTTATGGACAAATGCAAGTTTGCGTCCAAATGGTTGAAGATAAGGAGGAAGGACAATCAATACTGTATATAGTCAATGTGAGGTAAAGTGTGTCGCCAAGGTAACCGGTTAGAACTCCAAGTGGAGATGAGGTTTTAAAATGTATGGAAAGGGTCTTAAAAAAGGTCTTAAAAGGTTTTATATTTGACTTCAGGATTCCTGCAGAGACCCTGGTGCCACACCGGCTCTATCGAGCGAGCTTTGTGGCGGCACAACAGATGAACTTTGAATCGTTGTTCAGTGCTCTCTCAGTTAAAAATAAGTCCAATGAACGGAATTCAAAATGATATGACCGCATTCAGTTCAACATGTTATACAACCTGTAAAACATCGCTGTTAACCTTAAATTGTTTCTGGAATATTATTACCACCGGTGCCAAGTTAATGCAACTAAATAACTGTATTCAGCCTTTGAAGCCAAGAAAAGACACTTGCTTAATATGCAATATACAACAATATCCAAAATGTAAGTCTCTTATTACAATATCTATATTATGTCAAATTAGCGCCAAGCCCTTGTCGGTTAAGATGAATAACTCATTCGAAAATAGTTGTGTATATATATTTTTATGGCAGTTTCTTAGTAGGGGATTTATCGCTTTCATTCTGAGTATCTGGGACTTCCAGTGGTTGAAGCCTTCAACGCAAAATCTACTTTCAATTTTTACAAAAAAATAACGTTGGAATTTCCCGCGGACAGTTTGTGAAAATGTGGTGCAGAGCGGTTTAACAGCCAGAGGATCGTGCAGAGCATCAGTTAGATCTGTGTTAGATGTTGGGGAGGGGGGGTCTGATATGACCTGGTGGCCTCCGTGAGACAGGCAGCTCTCAGTCTGCTGATGGTAGACTGCAGTCACACGCCTGATAATGAGCTGTGGGAACGTCTCATTATTTTATTTATTTATTTTATTTTATTTTATTTATTTTATTTATTTTATTTATTTTATTTATTTTATTTATTTTATTTATTTTATTTAATTTATTTTATTTATTTTCAGCATTCATCTGGGCACCTTTATTTAAGATTTACAATACATTTTTATATCCAACCATTTGAAATCAACAACTCATTTTACAAGGTAGTCCTGGCCATTTTGCTCATTAGTGACTTAAAGCTCTTTCACACCAATCTGACACCAAAGAACTGACACAGACGTCCCGACTGTTGTGTCGCCTCACGTCTCTGCGTCTTGGCCATGTGTCGCACTGGAACCAGTGCTGGAATTGGGCCGGTACTCACCGGTACGCAGTACCGGCACTTCTGGTTCTGACCCATGGAGTACCGGCACTTCTTGCTCAGTACCGGCATGCTGGCGGTACTCCGGTACTCATGCACCGTGCCAGTACTCAACACTCTCCCGCCGTTCTTATTATACATCCATATATATACAGTGCTGGAATTGGGCCGGTACTCACCGGTACGCAGTACCGGCACTTCTGGTTCTGACCCATGGAGTACCGGCACTTCTTGCTCAGTACCGGCATGCTGGCGGTACTCCGGTACTCATGCACCGTGCCAGTACTCAACACTCTCCCGCCGTTCTTATTATACATCCATATATATATATACAGCCGCCCGGTACTCAGTAGATGAGTCATGAGGTGCCGAACGGACATTCTCATCGCTCTAACCGCTGGAGTTTCACAGCGGCTGTCAGCTGTTTACTCCTGTCATTCAAACAGAACGTGCTGGAGAGGGGGCGGGGCTTATCTTCTCCATGTAAATACTGTGGTGGAAACGACTGTCAAAATTAACCTATTTGACCGTGATTTAATAGTAATACACGTTTCAAAATAATAATAATAATAATGCCGAAGTAACAACATACTGAAAACTGTTAGTAAAACCATGTTTTAATGCTTTACAATTTACATACCTAGATGCACGTGTGTTGTGTTTATGCAGTGCAACTCCCACCCAGTGGGTGGCTATGTAGAGTGATAGAACAGAGCAGGCACGCCCCCGAGAGAAGGAAAGCAAGTCACGTCACAAATTAGCATTTCTAAAATGTTAGCGTGGATTAATAAAAGTGCAAAAAGACAGCGGTTGTCGCCGGAAGAAACTTCAAATACAGAGAATGCTGTGCCTGTGTTGGAAATTGTGTCTGATGGGGAGCTTTCTTTGGTTGATCCTCCTGCTCCAAGTTCTAGTGCATTAGCATTAGCACTAGCTCCGCCGCCTCCTCCAGAGCCTCTAACGTTAGCTGCTGCTGGCGCAACTGCCACCACCAACACCGGGCAAAGCGATGCACCTGACTGCTGGACAACGGACCAGGTGCAATATTTTTGCAAGACCAATGCATGGCTCCTTCTTAAAGATAAGAAGCTAGGATGTCGGATATGCAGAGATGTCAAATCTTTGGGAATACACACTGGACAAGGACTGAAACTGTCAACTGAATGGGGTGAGTGTGCAGTGTCTCATTTCGGTGTTGACAAGGGCAAACAACAAGCTAGCCTGAGAAAAAAAATCAAAGAACATAAAGAATCACAAGCCCATGTAAAAGCTGCTGACATCCTTATATCTGCTTCACGTGAAACTATTCAACATCAAGTGCAGTCTATGCATAAATCTGAATTAGACACCACTATCAGAGTTTTTCGAACGGCATATAAAATTGGCAAACATAGCCGGCCATTCACAGACATGCCAATTGATTTGAATGTACAGAAACTGAATGGGCTGAACGTGGGCAGGGTTTTGCACTCCAATAAAACCTGTGGCGAAATCATCGACCACATAGCTCATGAGCTGAAGAAAAAAATGGCAAAAGACATTACAGAAAACCAAAGAAAACTCTGTGTTTTGGTCGATGAATCTACCACTATTAGTGGTAAAACGGTGCTTGTTGTGTGTCTACGCTCAGCATTAGCTGATGCTGAGCCCGAAACGTTTTTTTGGGAGCTGATCGAGTTGGATGGAACAACGGCTGATGACTTCACAAAGGCGTTAATGGAGTGTCTTGGAAGAGATTTTAACGAGGACTTTTTAGGTCAGTGTTTCGTTTCTTTTGCATGTGATGGGGCTTCAGTCATGCTAGGGAAGAGAACAGGCGTTGCTACCCAGTTGTGTAGTAAATTCCCAAGCCTGTTTGTGTGGCACTGCTCCAATCATCGTCTAGAGCTGGCAGTTGGGGATGTGGTCAAGGAGGTCTCAGGGCTCAATCATTTCCAGATCTTTTTTGACAAACTCTATTCCTTGTTCCATGCCTCCCCCAAAAATCAGAGGCAGTTAGCGCAGTGTGCGCAAGCAGTCGGACAGCGTCTCCTGGTGATAGGGCGTGTTTTGTCCATCCGCTGGGTGGCTTCAAGTGAAAGGAGCGTCAGAGCAGTCTGGGAAAACTACCGAGTGCTTCATGATCACTTCACAAATGCTGCAAACGACACGAGCAGGGATCCAGAGACAGAGCAAAGTACAAGGGCCTGGATGATGTGCTCACATCTGCAACGTTTGTCAGCAATCTGGGACTGATGTACGATGCGCTCACAGAGCTCAGCGACCTCTCTCGGCAACTCCAAAAAAGAGAGATGACACTGCCTACAGCAGATAGGCTCTTAACTCGAGAAATACGAGTTTTTGAATCCATGGTCACCATGCCTGGCCCACACATGACTACAGTTCATACAGCTCTAGCTGAGAAGTCCTTCAAGGGTGTTGCCCTGCGTGAGAATGGCAGGCTTGTACAGATTCATGCAGGTCAGTTTTTCCGCAGTATGGTAGAGAATCTGAGACACAGAATGACTTCCACAACCTCCTCTCATGTCAGCACAAGAGAAATCCCATTACATGGCCGGGAGGCCCGGGACAATCAGCTAATCCAGGACATGAAAGTTATCCATCCTGGAAGTTGGCCTGAAGAGGAGTTAGACGTACAGTATGGGGACATAGAGGTGCTACGTTTGTGCGAAGTGCTGAAAGTGGACAGAAGAGAGACTGTTCAGGGCTTTCGCGAATACAAGGAAACCAGGGCATCCCGTACACCTGCTGCCATGGAGCCTCTACTGAAAGCAGTCCGAACCATCGCTGTCTCCACTAGTGAGTGTGAGCGGGCATTCAGCTGCATGAACGATATCCTTACTGCAAAAAGGAATGCTCTCTCTGTCAGCCGACTGTCCAGCCTGGTTTTCATTAAATGTAATGGACCATCACTAGGACAGTTCAATCCGGAACAGTATGTGAGGTCCTGGCTGGCAAAGGGAAGGAGAAGTGCTGATGAAAGAGCCTGTCCAGCTCCAGCCCCTGATACTGATGTCCCCAAGGCCTTCTGGAGCCTTTTCTAACAATGTGAAGTATATTGCAAAGCAGCTCACCCAGTGAGAAGACTTTTGGCATAATGTGCCGATTTGTACAGATCCTGGAGATAGAAGGACTTCAGACCAACCAGGGAGTTATCTGATCAGCTTGGTGTTCAATGTAACTCTTTACCATGGCTCAGACTTTGTTACTTGCAGTTACAGTTTCTCATTTTAGATTGTGCAAATTTTGCATTTGTTTTTACATGTTCTTTGTTCATGCTCTTTATCATTTTTCTGAGTTGGAAAGTTAGATTGCATCATAGTTTACTTTATACATATTTGTATTCTTCAGTGGTGAAGTATATTGCATAGCAGCTCAGCCATGTGAGAAGACTTTTGGCACTTTTTCGTTTTTCGTTTTCTGAGTTGGAAAGTTAGATTGCATTCAAAATGTACAGAAATACTTAATTTTGTTAAAGCTTTTTATAAAAAATGCTTCTGACCAGAGCTTTGTTTCCTTGTCATTAATGTTGAACACCACCAGAGGGGCTCTCACCTGAAAGGTCTCTGCTTCATGTGTCTTCAGCAGAAGATCTAGACTTTGATTGCTATATTTTCAGTTAATATTGACCTTACTGAGCTTTAGCCATATCCGCTGCCTATCATAAAAAATGTTAAGTACAGTGAACCTTTCTAAAATATACAGTAGTAGAGACAAACCCACCAGCATTATAGTAGCCAAATTCTTGTTTGTGGGCTGTATATATAAAATTGACTTGAAAAAGTTGCTGATTTTAGAGTACTGGCACCTTTTTCATTCCAATTCAAGCACTGACTGGAACACACCGCAAAGACTTCAGCCGACGGCCAAGAAGCACGTACGAACTGCGAATACGTGAGTGGCAATAACTCTCCTTACCAGCAGGCGGCGGTAGTGTGTATTCGTCATTCAAAAGAGGCAACAACCGGAAGACAGACTGCGTGATAACAGAGAGAAGAAGAACAGACTGCGTGATATAAACAAACAACAAATAGCGTTCCATTTTCACTCTACAGCGAGAAGCTCACGGGGCTTTCCCGAACCTGAGTCGAGAGCTGGAGTTAAATGAAATCTCAGATTTGCCTTCTTAATAGTTTCTTTGGGTCCCTCACTTCCGTTTCGCTTCTCATGCACTGATTCGCTAAGCTGAACAGCCAATCAGAGTGATTTCTTTAGCCGACGGCCTTTTACCGACAGCCGGCGCTTTAAGAGAGCCGAGCCAATGAACCAACTCACTAACGTAAAAAGACAGTATCTATACGGGACGGCTCAAGTCAGAATTCAAGCACCCCCCCCCCCCCCCCCCGCTCTCGGGGTGGACGCCCTCTCAGCCCTGGTCTGGCGGAAACACTGGTTACTTCATAGATTCAGATCGGTAGCTAATAAAACCTATAACTCAATAATTGTATAAACATTGACATAGAGTTACAGGTTAAGATAACTAGCAGCGTTATATAGAGTAAATACAATTAGCTCCAACTTTACCAGCTGTGATAAACACATCGATGGATCAATAATCATAATACAGTCGTTTAATAAATATGATTTTGAAATGGGCCTTTTTGCAAGGTAAAAAATTGGTACTTTAAGTTTTTTGATACCAATACTTTTGTACTTCAGTAAGACTTTAAATGCAGGACTTTTACGTAAAACTATTCTAAGTATCCCTACTTCATAGATTCAGATCGGTAGCTAATAAAACCTACAACTAAATTATTGTATAAACATTGACATAGAATTACAGGTTAAGATAACTAGCGAGTAATTAAAATCAGCTCCACCTTTACCAGCTGTGATAAACACATCGATGCACCAATAATCATAATCCAGTCATTTGATAGATATGATTCTGAAATGGGCCATTGTGCAAGATTACTTTTACTCTTGGTACTTTAAGTTTTTGGATGCCAATACTTTTGTCCTTCAGTAAAGGTCCTTACATACCGAGCCGATTTTCGGCGTCGATAGATGTCGGGCCATCGATGAGCGTCCTGTCGCCCTAAACAGAGGCAAATCTGAGATTTCATTGAACTCCAGCTCTCGACTCAGGTTCGGGAAAGCCCCGTGAGCTTCACGTTGTAGAGTGAAAATGGAAAGCACACGCTATTTGTTGTTTGTTTATATCACGCAGTCTGTTCTTCTTCTCTCGGTTATCACGCAGTCTGTCTTCCGGTTGTTGCCTCTTTTGAATGACGAATACACACTAGCGCCGCCTGCTGGTAAGGAGAGTTATTCCCACTCACGCATGCGCAGTTCGTACGTGCTACTTGGCCGTCGGCTGAAGTCTTTGCGGTGTGTTCCAGTGCGACACATGGCCAAGACGCAGAGACGCGAGGCAACGTTCCGTCAGGACGTGTTCTTTGGTGTCAGTTTGGTGTGTAAGAGGCTTAAGACTTTAAATGCAGGACTTTGGAGCAAATTGTGTAACTTTTGTTATTATAATTTTTGTATCTTTAATACTTTTGTATGCATGCTTCTTAGGTAACATTAAGCTGTCTTTGGCTCTTTCCTGCTGTAACAACGTAACTTTCCCCTCTGTGGGACTAATAAAGGTATTCTGATTCTGATTGACTTCAAACTATTCTAAGTATCCCTACTCTTCCCAAAAGTAAAAGCCCTTCGCTCTTCTTCCACCTCAGTGTCCTGACAGATGATGAGCTCGTATCCTCCCTGCGCAGGAATGCTGTTGTCCAGCCAGCGTGAAAAAAGCAAAGAAAAAAAGCAAATAAAAATGGTGTTCAAGGAGCTGAGTAATGTTACCCTGCACTTCCCCCCGGGGGGCTTATGTTCTCTTGAACTGGTGATTAATGGCCTCACCCTCCCCTCCTCCACCACAGTGAGGCGTGGTGCGCTGATTGGCATGCCAAAAACTCTGGGCAGCATCCGTGCCATGGCTGTCTGCCAATCACCAAGCCCCAATCGTTAGCTTGGATGAAAAGAGGTGGTGGGCCAAATCAAACCCCCCCAATTCTCCTCCTCCCTCACCTCACCTCCACCTCCACCACTCCTCCTTCATGAGTCATTTAAATGCAGCTCAGTGTTTAGTGCCCTGGGGGATGTATTTGTATTGGTGAAGGTTGTATGTTTAATCTGAAATTCCTTCACCTTTTTTTTTTCTTTCTGTAAGGCAAGGCAGGTTTATTTATACAGTGTATTTCAGCAACAAGGCAATGTTGTACTACAGTACATGACATGTTACATGTTAGACGCTTTTATCCAAAGCGACTTACATACTCAATACTGTGGACAATCCCCACTGGAGCAATTTGGGGTGAAGTGTCCCAGGGACACAACGGCCGTTTCTCAATGTCGAGTAAAGCTGCTCCAGAGCCACTATTTCAAGCATATTACGTCGTTGAGTGGCACCGAATCACTGTTTAAATGCCCAGCATACATGTGCTACCAAGCAAGCCTCCTCGACATCGAGAAACGGCCACCGACATGCTGACTGCAGCGGGGTTTGAACCTGTGCTCCCCATGCAATAGTCCACTGCGCCACACGCCTCCCCCTACTACAATTTCATTCCATATTTTATTCCTTCTTCCTGCTTCTGCAGGTCTCCCTTGAAAAAGAGATCTATCATCTCAATGGGACCAATCTGGTTAAATAAAGGTTTGAAATGAAATGAAATTGCATTCCACTGCAATGTAAATACTGTTATATTTTACTCTATTTTTAATTATTTTTAATAACCTCAACCTGTGTTTTTAATTCTTGTTTGGATGCACCACGACACCAAGTCAAATTCCTCGTACGTGTAACCCTACCTGGTAATAAACCTGATTCTGATTCAAGGTGCTTTCAAAAACAATAAAAACATGTAGGTATAGTGTCGAAGAAACACATTATTAAATGGATTTAAAAACAGTCATTAAAAAGGAAGGAGAATAAGAATTATAATCAGAATCAGAGTTCCTTTATTAGGGGAAATGCATAGTAACAGCAAAGAGACAGTACTGAAAGATACAAAATACAAAAACTATACAAATATATATATACAAAAAGCTAAACTACAGTAGGTATAGTGTCGAAGAAACACATTATTTAATTGATTTAAAACAGTTTTGATTACAAATCAGAATTCATTTATTAGTCCCACAGAGGGGACATTTACATAGTATCAGCAAAGAGACAGTAGTGGAAGATACAAAAATAAAAACAGTATACAACAGGGTTCCTACGGTCATTAAAAACCTGGAAAAGTCATGGAAATTCAAAATGCTAATTCCAGGCCCTGGAAAAGTTTTGGAAAACAATATTTTTCCCAAAGTGTTGGAAAAGTCATGGAAATGTAACTAAAGTTACATCAAATATAATTTATATTTTATCTAATCGCCGAAATAGTAATACTATAATGATAATAAATACTGTATCGTATGTAATGAAACGTAAAATGGCTTTTAACTGTCGAGGTGTTTTGCTGGTGAGAGATTTCAGTAGAAGCTAGTAAGCCTATTTGATTTGTTTTCGATAGGCAACATGTTTCAGATGCAGACCTTATTTTCCTGTTCCATGTTAAAATAAACTATTTTCAGTGGAACCGCTGAGAAAGAGTCATTTTTTTGGTCATGGAAAATGAGGTAAAGGTCATGGAGAAGTCATTGGTGAAAAAGTGTATGAACCCTGATACAAATATAAAACAATAACATACAATAAGACATGTTTAAAATGTAATTATAAAAGCTACAGTGCAGTGTAAGATATCAGAAGTCTCTTATTTGTTCCACATCAGGAGAATTGACAATGTTACAGTGCAGAGAAAATGATATGTCTAGTTACATATCAAATAAACAAGCATGCACACGTTTATAATAGATAATCAAATATCGAAAAATAACAACGTTAATAGATATTCGATTTATTAAAAAGCAGCGGTAAAAAGAAAAGTCTTCATTTCTGGTTTTAAAGAAGTCTGTAGCTGCAGGGCAACAATTTAACGCAGCACCTGCCTCTGTTGCACTCTGAGGACTCATCTATCAGTGCTTGTCTTCACTGTGTAAAGGTTGGGGGGGGGGGGAGGGTAGAATAACATGAAGGAATGTGGCAGAAGTAGTGGCAGGAGAAACGCTATATCCTACCCCAAACAGCTGATTTTACAGGCAGATAACGCTCTGATCAGCTGTGCGTGGAGACGCAGTTTACACGTCTTTACAGCAGGAGAAAAACTCAATCAACACACGGCTTCTCTGAGATCTGATTACATGTTTGGATTCAGAGTTTTTTCAGCTCACCTCTAATGTGTGATGGCTGCAAATCACCTTTCTCTACTGTTATATCTACTGGTAAAGGTATAATAAATCACTTTTCCTACTTGAAAATCTCTTAGAACAATTGGACCTATGTTATATTATTAGTTGAGTTGTGTTCTTGCATTTTCCGAAATGTTTCCAGAAGTTATCAAACTCCGAAATGTTTAATTTGAATCAAAGTAACGGTGCTTTTCCTTCATCTCTAATGTTAAGGCAACATCAGGTTTGACTTTACTATGATTTTCCTTACTGTACTTTGTAAAACACAATTTACAAAAGAAAATACATAGATTAAAGAAATGCTGAATGCTTTTAACATTTTCAAAGTAATTACATTTTACTGTTCATTTCAATTTCAAACTTTATTTAACCAGGTAGGTCCCATTGAGACCTGCAGCAAGTAGGTTACACATGAAACATAAAGCAATACAGGACATCATATTTACAGGGCTACATTTACATACCTATCGACATTGACAAGTACCAACAGTATCAAAGAGCATTGCACCTATCCGAGCTTTAAAAACAGGCAGTGGAACCAATTTACTCAGTTTCAATTATTTTTGAAGACTGTTCCAAGCAAGAGGAGCTGCGCACATAAAAGCTTTCGTACCTAAGTCAGTCCCTGCACTGTTAGACAGTGTTTTACCTTAAACAGTAAGAAAATGTCCAGATTAAAACAAAACAATTGTTATGTTGCTTTCACACTATCATGGTGAATCATCTTAAAATGTTACTTTTCGACCACTTCTTTAGAATGATGATTAATTAAAATGACTAGACCTAAATGACATATTTAGTTGAGTTGTGTAGTTTCAGAGACATGTCATTTTAATGGGAAAACACTGCCTTTCATCTGGTCTCCTGTAATGGAGTCAGAAGCTGTCATTAAAATATATATTAAGCCACTTTTTAAACATTCACTTAGAGATCAGGTTTTAAAGCGTTAAATCAGATAGACGAGGAAACCGTTAAAACCTCCTGAACCTGAACACTGAAGGAATTCTAACGAACTGCGATTATAAACTCCCATGATCACGACCGGAACAAAATACAGTTTTTAAATCATCTGAAAAGAATCTGCAGGATGGTGCAATCATTTCTGTTACCATCGTCATCGTCACGTGTTATTGTTCTTTGTCATTGTCAGAGCTGTCTTCATCATGAGTCACTACTTCCACCGACATGTAGAAAGTCCATCTTGCCCTTCATTTGTCTGAACATGCAGATATTTATTCAATAGTTAATAGAAACTAATCCACGTTAAACCCGTGCATTAACTATTGACCATTATAAGGACTTTTTGTGTTTTGTTACGCCCCACCAGATAGCCTCCAGCGCATAGAAAATGTGTTTTAAGGCGTAGCAACAAGGAGCGAGGGCCACTTAATGAAGTGTGAGTCAGTTTGAGATGTGGTGCAGCAGCAGGAGCCCCTATCACCCTCATCTCTTGTGTTTTAACATATTTCTTACTCACAGCTTCACCCAGGATTAACTGCCTCTATGCAGCAGCATTATATCAGGTCGGGTTCAACTGAAGAAACTGTAAGTCTCATCCTTTCAGAGAGAAGAGAGCGCATGTTAAAACCTCCAGGAGTTGTCATATACATATCCTATAACCATCTTTTGTAAAACACAATCCATCCATAGGCTAGGGCTGCACGATATATCGTGTCGTGACGATAATCGCGTTATGCGCATGCGCGATATTCACATCGCAGGACGTGCGAGGATTTTATTTTTTATTTTTAGGACGTGCGATATTAAGTAGGCAAATTAACTTACAATTATTTTGCTGCTTGCTACAAAAGAAAAACTTGCACGGCTCTCGCATGCACAGCAAACCACCAATCACAATCCTTCTTGATCAGATCACAGCAGGATAACCGCGCTAGCTCAGCTTGTTGCTCTGATAACTTAAGATCCAGAAGTCCGTGACTAAAATCCTTCGTCCGGTTAAATATTGTTAAAAAAATACGAATTGTATCCTTCAAGTTCAAGACAGGATGGTTTGCGGAAAAAAAACAACTGTCTTTTCTTCAATTCCTGTATTTTTTCATATCGATGGGAAAGAAAATATCGCAATGTCAGTTCTTTCCAATATCGTGCAGCCCTAATATAGGTTTTGTTTTTTGTTCACTTCCTATCAGTGTGCATAAGGGTTAAACTGCTGGGGTTGATTCAGAACAGGAGGAAGAAAAAAGTATTGTCTGAACATGTTTAAGTGATCAATGTTTTTTCTTTCATCCGAAATGACGTAAGAACAATCAAAACAAAACAATACTCCAGGATCGGACAAGCTTTGGTTACAATATATAACAATTATAGGAAAAAACTCGTAAACTAAATGAAGAACTGAAATTGGGGTTTGTACTTTAGTGAAATTCAAACAATCACAGATCAAAAAGTGATTTATTAGAGATGTAATTTGCACATGCATTAGGACACATGAGTCAAACTCGAGGCACGGGGGCCAAATCAGGCCCTTGGTGGATTTAATTTCGGCCCGCAGGATAATTTGTAATTTCTATTAGATCTGGCCCGCCGGTATATTGCACGCACACCTTCACTCCATCCTGAGGGTCTCCTCCGCTCAGAGCCTGAGCCCAAACATTGATGACCTTGCACCCGAGATGAGATGCCAAGTATCTGAGCTAGCATCACAGAGCAGCACACTGAGTTTAATGGATGCTTCCTTCTGCACTTTCTCTCACGACAACAGGGCATGTTTGGTTTTCTCTTTGAGGGGAATAGTTTTTTTGAAGCTGTTGTTGGCCTGTGGGGAAATGTAATCATAAGAAATGATAATTGAAGCTTTGTTAGTTCCAGGTTTAATATGTGCAATAAGTTCATTTCAATAAGTTCTGCAATAAACATTGAACCAGTCCGGCCCTCGACTAGTACCCATTTTTTTTATTTTGGCCCACTGTGTATTTGAGTTTGACCCCCCTGAATTAGGACAACAACAACACAATTGATTATGAGAACTTTATTGTTGACGGACAAATTATTAAATCTATATTGGACAGCAAATTGTAAGCAGCAAAAAGGACATCCATTTCAAGAGTAGAGATGATCTGCATATATTTTTAATAATTAAATATGTAAAACAAAAGGGTGCTGGACCTGTTGTATAGGAATGTCATTTAAAAAAACAACCAGGAAACCACCTTTTACCTTTTTAAATGTAGCATACAGAATGATCTCCAAAGACCTGGAAGAATCTGGTTTCTTCTTGACCCTTTTTGAAATGTTTCTGGCAGCTTTTGAAACTGAATATGTGAATGAGTTTTAGTGAAAGCAGCTTAGGTTTATTTCTTTTAAACAGGAGCGTTTCAGGATTTGGAGGCAGTTGATTGTTGGGGTTTTAGCGATGCCACCCAGGTGACTCTCTCTGTCTCTCTCTGCATGGAGCTCATCCTGTGTTCATGGCAGGTGTCTGTGCCTGACACCTGAGACTGAACTAATCCATGTGACTTAAGGAACAGCCTCTTTAAAGGGAGAAACTTTAGGAAAGCCTCTTTGGTCTGAGCCGCTGGATCTGCAGATCTCTGGTTTCTCACCGCTGTAATACAGAGCTAATGCACTTAAGATGTAACTTCTCTAAATAGAGAGTTTAGAATAGGCAAATGTTACAAGTAGGGATGTAACGATACCAAAAACTCACGGTACGATAATATCGCGATAACAATTCCACGGTACGATATTTATCGCGATATTGAAAAATAAAGAAAAAAAACTATTTGAATTTTTTTTTTACTTGAAAACATTTTCTTTATTAAATAATAAATGTGACTTGTTCAGCATTTTATAGGATAGTAGTATTTTAAAGTGTCAACAATATAATAATCAGACCCTGCAATGGAATACATCAAGTTTCACTTTAGTTTTTCAAGTAACTCAACTCTAACTCTCTCACTCACTCACTCACTCACTCACTCACTCACTCACTCACTCACTCACTCACTCAGCGTCATCAAGGTTATCTTTCAGGAATATGAGCATGTCCACATTTCCAGGTAGAAGCTGGGATGTTTGGGCGTTTGCAAAATCCCCTGCTGTGGAACAAACTCTCTCGCTTGGTACTGATGTTGCTGGGACAGAGAGACATGCTTTGGCCATGGGTGACAGCAGTGGGTCAAACTGTGCATTGTCTCTCCACCACTTCAAAAACAATACAGTTGTTGCCAAGAAGGTGAGGCTTATTGACAGAGATATAAATATACTGTTGGTACTTGTCAATGTCTCTAGGTATGTACATGTAGCCCTGTAAATACCATGTCCTTTTGTGTTATCTGTTGTTTTATGTTCATGTTGTAACCTACTTGCTGCCATGTTGGACAGGTCTCCCTTGAAAAAGAGATCGATGATCTCAATGGGACCATCTGGTTAAATAAAGGTTTAAAAAAGAAAACAATTTAAAAATAAATTAAAGATTTGGTCAGTCTCACGACGGTATCGAGACATTTATTTATAGCGATATATCGTTACATCCCTAGTTACAAGTGTTTAAAACTATAAGCCACAGTATCAAGACAGATAATTAGATTTTTGTGCCACAAATACTTTTTTATTGAAGACACATAGAAAAGACATTTGGTACATTGATAGGAACCACAATTACAAAGGTCCAAAGCTACTAGTGTTCAGCTTAGTCTCTACTATTGTACATCAATTGACAAGTCGTACATAGTTGATCTTCACTTGAAGGCGTACAATATTTAAACCACAATTATAACCAAAACAGACCAAGTAGTCAAAATGTAAGAGAGTGTTGTACAGACGAACAAGACAGAACAAAAAAATAATAATAACTAAATAAATAAATACAAAATAATAAAAATAAGCATCATTACCTCTTCAGGGTGTCCACGGGGTCTTAAAAAGTATTACAAGTTGATAAATCAATTCAGCGAAAATGAAGGCTATTAAACGGCATTTTCCAAGGTATTACATTTTGCAGCTTGTTTTCAATAAGTATATAAATGGTCCAGAGAGGTTGTGTTCTACAGTCTGCCTGAATGTAATCATGGCGTAGGTGTGTAGTGTGATGCTGTGTAGTTTATTGATGGCATCCCGTTGGGTTTGACGTCATCTGAACAGGACATCGCACGCTCACTGCTTGATAGCGCGAAGGTCCGTTTACGCCGGTTGTTGAACAACATCGTTATGGGGAAATGCAAGTCTGCGTCCAAATGGTTGAAGATAAGGAGGAAGGACAATCAATACTGTATATAGTCAATGTGAGGTAAAGTGTGTCGCCAAGGTAACCGGTTAAAACTCCAAGTGGAGATGAGGTCTTAAAATGTATGGAAAGGGTCTTAAAAAAGGTCTTAAAATGTCTTACATTTGACTTCAGGATTCCTGCATAGACCCTGCTGTACCTAGAAGGTTGTTTTTGTTTTGTTTGCAGGATTACGGACAAACTATGGGCTGATTTTCATTAAACTTGGTCAAAGAGTTTAGAATAGAGCTGCAACTTATCATTAATTCATTATAGATAAAACTGCTGATTGTCTAAAAAGAATTCCTTTATTCCTTCCTTCAGTCAGAAAATATGAAAACATACACATCCCAGTTTCTGAAATCTTTTCTTGCTAAATGTGTTTTGTCAGTTTAAAATCCAAAGATATTGACTCAGATGTAATATAACATTTAAAAAAGCGTCAAATCTCCATATTTGAAAGGCTGAAAACTGCATTTTAAGGCATTTTGCATGAAAAAAGTTGGTCAGAATCAGGTTTATTGTCAAGTAGCTTGTCACATACAAGGAATTTGCTTTGGTATATTTTTGCATATATTAACACAGAAATAGATGTGTACAATAAACATAAAAACACCAAAAAAGTTTAATGAAAATATGACACACTTCTGTAAAAGAAACATCTGCAGTATATTTGAAGTTTAAAATAGGACTGTTTCAGAAGTGATGGTTTTGTGCAGAAATGTGCACAATTGTCAAAGACATAGTAACGGAGCGTCCACACAGCGGCGTGCGTTGACGCTTGGAGGTGAGCGTATCTGAAGCTTGGGGATTTTTTGCGAGCAACGCGACCAACAACCAATCACATGAATCTCCCGCCCCCGACACACAAAGCAATAGCAATGTTAAAACGAAGTAAGCTGGATATAAAATCCCCAAACAGGCGAAAACCTACCAGTTTCACCCACTGTCTCTGCCTCCTCCCTCCATGCCTCGCTCCTCCGGTTTGTATCCCGGTAGATGAACAGAGACTGATCAAACAGCACCGGGTGATTCACTACCGCTATAATGAATACCTCCATTTTTTGGAATATGAGGAAATGACCTGCGTAGTCTTTCCCAGCATACACGCGGTTTGATTGGCTAGCGCTTGTACTGGCAGATTTGCATAAACGGGATTTCATTGGCTGACGCTTCTGCCGAGGCGCCAAAAGTTGAACATTGCTCAACTTTTGAAGCGAGCAACGCTCCACGTCGCTTCCCAAAATGCAGTTCGGCTAAAAGTGACGTCACCCCATTCAAAGTGAACGGGCAGAAGCGTTGGAAGCTTCAAACGCACGCCGCCGTGTGGACGGGCCGTAACAGATGGAAGATATCTGTCAATTGATCGGATTAGATTGGTTTCATCATTGCAGCTCTATGAAGCATTGGCCACGGAAAAACACATTCAAAAGAGTTTAACGGGACGAATACACGCATAATTAAAAATGCATTGAGAGTTAGGGCATGGTCTTGGTTGAGGTTTAAATTCTCCAAAAGCACTTCTAGTTTTAAGGTTTGTTTTATTATTCGTTCGTTGTTGTCTTCAAAGTTTAAGCATGTAAGAAATCCCAGTTCATTTAAAAAGACTGTTAAGCTACGTGTTGATTAACAATCCCTCTGCAGTCGTTAGACAGCCAGTATACTCGGTGTGATAATGATAAACTTCTTGTATATTTCACTGCAGCCTTACCCTCAGTGCTCTAACCTGCTTTCAGATGCCAGTGTTGTTTTACCATAATTAGGTAAGTTTGTTTAGCTGAACTAATTATCCGCTCTGAAGGGCTGGCTCTGCTCTGCTCTGAATGTGGCTCTTTAAAGTGTTGATTTGTCTTTTGTGAGGGTCTGACCTGCAGGCTGCCGGCCCCCGGGGGTCCGACCTGAGCAGGGTGTGGCTGCTGATTGGAGACACTGACTGCAGGTCGTGGTTGTGCTTAACTTTTCAGACAGCTTTCAAATTATTCTGACCGCAGGGCAGGAGTTTTAGCCCCCCGCCCTGCAGAAACAGAAGCGGTTTCTGACCTCCTCCCTCGTCATATAGCGGAGCAGCGAGCAGTGTTACATTAAAAAATACATTAAAGCTCCCATGTCATGGCCATTTCCACTGATCATAATTCCATTGTTGAGGTCCACTAGAATAGATTCACATTGTTCAATGTTCCAAACCCACATTGGTTTCTCACAGCATCTCTGTATAGCATGTGTATTCACTCTCTGTCCTAAACGGCTTGTTGGAGCTCCTGCCCCCCCCCCCCCCCCCCCCCTCCCTGTGAGTGTGCTCTGATTGGTCAGCTCGCCCACTCTGTTCTGATGAGTCCACCACCGTTACAGCGGAACATCAGTGATTATGTGTTACAATGGCGTTTGTTAGCAACCAGAAAATGACACCAGTAACGACAAACAGATGAGAATGCTGCGTGGGGTCTGGGGGCCGTGTTGGCGGGACGTTGCGGGGCTCGCTGCTGCGAGGAGCGGACAACGTAAGCTCTACTACTGGTGTCGTTTCCTGGTTGCTGCGTGGGGTCTGCGAGACATCACGAAACTCAGCCTGAACTCAGCCTGAGTACCATGGATGTGGGAAGGGGGGGTGCTGAGGGGGCTGCAGCACCCCCATCTGCGAGGCTCCACTGGCACCCGCATCCCCAAACGTGGCGCACCTACAGTGTAAGCGCGCCACAGTTTCGCCGCTGAGAGAGTGTGTGTGTGAGGAGCTCCACGGATTGGTTACGTCACTTGGTTCCCGGAAGAATAAAATGGAAAAAGAGAAATGTCCAACGAGGCGTTCTGGGGCAGCAGACAGGTCTTCTCTGTGTTAGAGTTGTACTCGCTACAGGGTGTACTTTGAGGGTTTTGACTCTGCAGACCGGTTACATGCAGAACAACCTTCATAACACAAGGGGACGGGTGAGAACCGGAAAAGCATGCCATGATTCTCACTGGTATCATTGTCCATGTTTTACTGTATTTTTTCTGTTTTGCTTTTATTTTACATTTTATTTTTTAAATTGTTTTATTTTATCCTATTTTCTTGTCAGCTTTAATTCAAGGGAATTTCAGTAGGATCACTTTAGATATTTTATCTTGTTCTGTATTTATTTGAATATTGTTGTTATGTTTTCTGTAAAGCAGACACAGTTTATTATTGTCGACAACAAAGTTATTTATTTTTCTGTCCATAGATTATATTTAGTATGATAACATGTGTTCTGATTGGTCTAAAGCAGGGGTCTCAAACTCAAGGCCCGGGGGCCAAATCCGGCCCGCGACTTCATTTCATGTGGCCCCGCAAGAGCTTGCAAAGAATATAATACGTTTATTATACGGTTACATGCCACTTTACAGAAGCAGGTTGCCCATAAACTACTTGTCCCACAATGCATCTCGTTTTGTGACATGCGCACTGAAGAGACCTGGACTTCTGCTTTCAGACGTAGTTAATTACTAAGTTATTATCCTATCCGATAATAATCCAATTCAGAGGCAATAATGTAATACATTATTTTAAATATATATTATATATTTATATCGTTACAACCGGCCCTTTGAGTGCAACCTTTATGCGAATGTGGCCCGTGATGAAATTGAGTTTGACACCCCTGGTCTAAAGCTTTGAAGTGTGGTACTGACATACTTTAACTAACAGAAAAACCTCAGTTCAGCTTTAACATTCAAAGTCAACATTTTTGAAAAACCTAAAACAATTTGGAAGCATTTTTTGGCAATAATGAAACCTGGTTGTACATGATATGCATCGTGAACACTTGACCACTAATGCACTCCTGTTAAACGTCCTGCATGTGACGTATTTGTTTTACACTGCATATGCATGCACACATTTTGATACGTGTTGCATTTTCATAAATTACAAACGCTCAACGGTGCTCCTTTTTGTTTCTGAGATACAGCCATATTCTAATCGTACTATATTTTCGTCTTTGGGCACAATGTTTTTCCTTAAAATATAATAAAACACATAAATAACATAAGTCCAATGTCCCCACACACTAAACAAACTATGAGAAGAAAAACGTCATTTCAGCCAAATATTTTGACTGATTTTGACTTTTCCAATTTTAGCTTGCATAGTTTTCAGTTCAAAAATAAGGTTCTGCTAGATGTAGACACTTCAAAATAGTTGTAAATTAGGGCATTCCCATGCACGATCCACAAAGGTCTAAATGCAGCTTCCCAGTTAAACTATAGAAGAAGAAAAATGTCTGAAGCCCGTTCCACTTCATGAAGTCATTCCCACATTTCTACAGAGCCCCATCACACTATCTAGAATCAATGCATGTTTCCAAAACAGATCTACATCAGTCATCTCTGATAGATACAAGCAATCTACAGGAGTCACATTGTTGTTCTCTGGGGGGGGGGGCTGCATGAGGATTGCTTAGGGGGTGCAGAGGAGCTTTTCTTATGCTAATGCTGCTGCAGGTTAACTCTCACAGAACACAGACTGCACCTCTCACTCTGCAGCCTGCTGCCGGCCTCATGGATTACTTTGATCCAACTCCATTGACTTCTATCCATTTGGGAATACATTTTTACAAATCGTGCGCCTATGTGGACAAAACAAAGCATGCACATAACATTGGTTTGCGTTAAATACGATAGAATTGAAGCAAAGGCAGTGCAATTAAGATAGAAATCCTCCAAAGTTGTAGTTTTTGCTGCTTTTTCTCGATTGCCATAGAGTCCACTGTTAGGGAAAGTGAGGAAAATGAATGCGTATTATTGCAGCTATCCTTTTAGCACAATAGTAACCCTCTGCTCAGCTAAAACCTTGAAGGAGCTTCAAAGGTGTCGTAAGGAGACGCTGCTTCTCCTGCAGAAAGGGTGTGGTCTCAGGTGTTGGACAGGTAGAGCCCTCCCCCCTCTCTCCTCCCGGTATATATGACCTCCCAGAAGATTCCTATAGAAGCTCCTGCCTGTCCACTTTGCATCCGTCGTCCACATCGCTCCTTCAGAGTGACGAAAAGAGATTTGTGGAATCCTGGAGCCAGTGGAGCAAACAGCAGCAGCTCTGCTCAACCTCAGCGCCAACATGTTGTACCTGGAGACGGGCTCCACCACGGCCTACAGTGAGGTAAGGCTTCCTGTAGATGGAGCTCCATGGGACAGTGAAACACCACAGAACAGTTGAAGGCCTTGTGGGGCCTAAAGTTAATGTCAGTCCTCTAAATAATCAGAAATGACTTGACACTGGATGCTTTTGGGGTAACCAACGCATTTCATTTTGAATTTGTCATAGATTTTGCTCATTTAAAGCGAGTGACGACTACTAATGAAAGACTAGAAAACGCGGGGAACATGGTTTTGCATTTGTGTGTGAGTGTGTGTGTTTGCGTGCACATCTGTGTGTGAGCAGGGGAATGTAAACACCTGGAGGTTTTCTTTTTTCTCCTGTGAAATGGCTGCTGTCTGGCTTTGCTGTGATTTGAAGAGTAGGAGCGTTGCATCTGAACATTTTCCAAAAGGCGTTGGAGGGTTTTCATTTTCTCCGTGCCGTAAAGTTTGAGCTCCTTTCATTGGAAACTATTAAAATATAAAGAATGCCAAAAGTAAATGAAAGAACGCTCCTTATTGTGAAGTCATTAGAAACTTTTTATGATAACATTTTGTTGGATTAAGATGGGAGTTTTCCTTTGCTCTTAGCGCCTCTCTTTAAGACGCCTGAAGTTTACATTAAACTCTTTTGTTCTTTGAAGACGAAACAAATCGCAAATGACGTTTTTAATTCATCAAATTGAGGAATGTTTCTCAGTTTGAGAAGAAAAATCTGATTCCCATTTTTCACTCTGAAAGTGCAAGCGTCGTGATTGATGGCTCTGTGTTTGCACGGTAAACACCTGGAGGAGGTTTAACAGTGAATTCAATGATAAGAAGTTTGTACAGAAATTACTTTCAGATTATTTTTTCTCAATCAGAAGACATGACATTATTGTGATTTTGGGACGTTTGTCTTTTCATCAGTTTAACCATCATTTTGCCCTAGCAACACAGAAAGAATTGGGCCTTTCAGCTTCACAGTATTTGTCTTAAAGTGTGAAAAACATTGCTTTAGTTTCAGGATTTTCTGTATTTGCACTGAGACTTTAGGCGTCTTTTCTGTAGTGACTTCTTGTGTCTCGCTCCTTGTGTTTTTCACCAACCCTGCATCCACACAGCGGCGCGCTGATGGATCCTCAGATTGCAGGTTGCAGATAGCAGGTGTGTCAGGTCACTGTCTTTTAAGTTGTTGAGCAGGGGGTCTTTAAGTGGTGTCCGGCTCAGGGTGTGTGTGAGGGGGGTGTCGGGTTCCCCCAGCCTGCTAGGAGCCGCTGCCAGGCGCTGCTGTTTAGTCCAGCATCATAATTGCTTTAATGGTGTGTTGATGTAGATACAATCACCTACTCTGCCCACCCCAGCAGGTATAAAAGGTGTAGATAGACCCCCACCCCAGCCCCCACCTCACTTCACCTCACCCCCCCCACCCTGTTGATCCTTTAATGCCTCCCTCCCCTGTGGTCACTCATCACGGTCCCCTCGATGCTCTCATGCTAAGGGTCACCAGAGAGTGGGAGTTATTCCCCCTCAGGCCGGGTCTGCTCTGGTTCCTGTCGTCTGTTTTATCACCGAACAGCAGCACTAATGCCCTCTGTGTCTCCTTAAAGGCTTCGGAACATTTTGAGTTTTTGCGCTATTTTGCTTTCATAACAAGACTTTTTTTAGCCTGGTCAAAACAAAACATCCAAAATACATATTAAGATGTTTATTTCACTGTGTGTCTGTAGATTTCTCCCTATAAGTAATAACGCCTTATATGCTTTTCTAAACATAGCTTTTAAGAAAACTTGTAATGCTAAATATTATTGTCTTAATGTAATGTATGAACTGGCGAGGTTTCATGGTGATATCTATTGATTTTTGACGCTATTCACCTGTAGTGTACAAAATGGATGGATTTTACAAAACATAGCAAGGCTGGTTTCTCAAATTGTGTTTTTTCTACTACTCTGCTGTTTAGTTTAATTCCTATCTATATTCTGAAGGTTATTCAGAGGGCTTTGTTCACACGTCATCAACAGCCTGATTTATAGAGCATCTTATTCATGACTGACTGTTGACAGTACCTTCTGATTTATGGAGTGATACGAAGAGATCTCCAAAAACCTTTGACTCTAATATGTGAAAAAAAACTGACTTTTGGCTTCATCGGATATTCAAATGTCTGTTATGTAACGCAACCTTTTCAAATGTACAATTAACATGTATGCAACTGTGTGACTTTCATAGCGTTGTTTAAGAGTCTTATGAGAAGTGGAACAGGATTTTATTGGCTTGACATTCTGCCTGCAGTGTTGACAGAGATGACTTTATAGAGAGCTGCAGGATGATTTTTTTGTGTCGCCCAACCCTGGAGATAGCTCACGGCTCATTGGGATTTTTCCATTGGATTGTAGTGGAAAATAAGCTCTGTGGCGAACAACACATTATGACACTGACAAGACAATCTTCTCAAATTACGCACATGCAAAAACTAATGTAAGAATTGAAACGAACAACAGTACGGTTGCACAACTTCACGTCACCACGACTCAACTAAAGGTGGTGCAGAAATGCTGACTCTTTTCTGCACCATCATGATCTGAAGCCTTTCAACACGGTTGTTCTTAATAATCAAACCATTGTTTGGACAGTATTTTAATTTGTTTAACAAGCCTAAATGACACTCTTAAGGTTTCTACAAAGAAATACTTATCCTGACAACATATTAGGTTCTTAATGAGGTAGTTTTCTTTTGTGGGTAATGCAAAAATAAATGTAAGACTCCGGGCTAACGTTAAGTTGCATTAATGCAAATTCTGGATTTGAAAGCCATAAGATTATTAAGCAAATTACTTAAAGCAATAGTGTTGATCATTAGGAAACACTTTAGTAATATTTGCCTCCTTGGGGCATTTATCTTGCATTACCTACACCACAAGAAATACCTTAAATGTGACACCATGTCATTACCCTTTAAGCTAGTGCTGCATTGTGTGTTTGAATAATCTGATATGTGTAGGAGATATGTCAGATCGTAATCAACAGACTTTTATTCTGAAGTCTCCTCTCCCTGCCGACCCCAGCACTTATCTCAGACAAAGAAGAGCTGAAAAACAGACTGCACCACCTTTTAAAAGCGTTATTAAAGGCTGTTGAGGATGTCAAGCTGCTGATTTACCGTGTTCCCAAAGGCCTCGACACACACGCTGTAAACACAAGGAATTTTTAGGAGCAGTTGAGGTGGTTATTAGATGGTTTTCTGTATTATAGTGGAATAAGATCTGATGAAAGGTCTTTTTAAAGCTTGATAGCCCAACTTCCACTCGATTAAACATTAAAACACGATGAGCTCAATTATCCTTTAATTCATTCAGCCCAGCAGCAGCACTCTCCAGAGCCCTGTAGTTAATGGGAAGTATTCAATGTCAGGCTTTTCTTCAGAATAATAATTTGACTTTGATAATTGGTGGCTGTCACTCGCTGCTGCTGCACAGTTCAAAAGAAATCACTGATATCATGAAGGTGACTTACAGGAAAACACCGCCCAGCAGGAAATAAGTCACCCTTTAGTTCACATGAAGAACACCAACTATTCACCTTCTTTTCATTCACATAGGATAAAAGAACATCATTTGAATTATTGAGTCAATTATTCTTATTTTTTGTCACTTCGGTTTGAAGCATATATTTAGTTCTCCTCTGAGATGGATAATCGTACATTACATTACATTACATGTTACTTGTTAGACGCTTTTATCCAAAGCGACTTCCATACTCAATACTGTGGACAATCCCCACAGGAGCACTTTGGGGTGAAGTGTCCCAGCGACACAACGACATGCTGACTGCAGTGGGGTTTGAACCTGTGCTCCCCTGATCCCAACGCACAACCCACTGTGCCACACGCCTCCCTCGTACACTTATTTGTATACCACTGATAGATTTAGATCTATCTTTTAAGTGTTTTTTTTGCCTTAATCATGTACTGTATATACTGTACAGCTTTTAACTGGTCTTATTCTGCTAAGTAATGTCTTCAGTTGTAATGCTTGTGTTGTCCTGTTAAGATGGAGTATAAAGTTGAAGGAAATAATAGTGCAATTACCTGAACTACCTTGTTAATTATATTACTTGAGTAAATTAACTTAGTTACTTTCCACCACTGCTCTAAGCCCTTTGAGTTTAAACCTTTATATGTGTGTAATTAGCCCATTGTAAGGGAGTGTGTGAGGAAGGCTGGAGGGTCTACTCCAGTGTGTGTGTGTGTGTGTGTCCCACTTGTCCTTTAACACCTGCATCCCCAGTATAACTCTCCAGGCAGCTCCTATATTCCTAGTTTTTTTTAGTGGTGGTGAAGCAGCCTCGCGCCGCACACACACACACACACACACACACACACACACACACACACACACACACACACACACAAACACACACACACACACACACACAAACACACACACACACACACACACACACACACACCTTGACCCCCCTCCTCACACAGCTTCACCCGCGGCGCTCTGCACATGTATGTGCGGTTCACCTCTCTCAGGTGTGTCTGTCTGTAAAGGAGCAAAGCTTTAAATGTCAGGATTACTTCACCCACAAAATGACCATCTGACCAGTGTTACCTTGCATTTCTGGAGAAAAAAGTAAATGTTTAATAAAGTACATTTGTAACAGAAAAACTATTCAAAAACATCCATTTACAAGCAACACTTCGCAGGCCTTCATCTAATGTGTTATAATAACTTGCATGAAAACATTTGCCCATTTGCAAGTCAAATCTTTTTTACATTCTACCCAAATGAGGAACTGCGTATCATTTACTTACCGTCTGTTACCTTGAGCATAAACAATCTTATGTTGTACAGGTGAGCAAGGGTCCAAAGCTTTTTCTGAATAAGGTTTTAGTGGAAGTGAATGCATGCAAGAAAACACCATTTATTTCTCTCTAAGAACTTCAGGTAAATGCGTGAATTGGCAAGTGCTGACAACTGGTGTTTATAAAGTACATATAAACGTACATATTTGTTCATCGTGGGTTCCTTTGTTTGTAAAGGCTTTTTTAGATGTGGGTTTGCCTCCATTTACTTTTCATCATCAAGACTTTTCTCGATAAACTTCACTCACAGTGGAGGTGTCTTAAAGGTGACACGGTTTGAGTAACTTTGAGGTTGAAATGCTCCTTTGATAGGGAAATGACCGCAGTAGTCCGGTGGTCATCTTGCCGCGGCTAACACCTGGCAGAGTGAGAGGTGTGAGGCGGACAGCTGTGGTCGGCCGTGCTTGAAATAAACAAGAGGCCCTGCAGAGATTAATGGTGTTGCTGTCTGAAGAGCGAGGGCCATGGCACCTCGTCCAGGAATGTGCCGTTTATAAATGGATAGGAATGGGCTGAGAGGAAGGGGCTGGCTGCGGCCCAGGTGTATCTCCATCCTGCTCACAGCACACATCTAATACCACTCCTCTGTCTGCATAGCTGCGACACCGCATTGATCCATCCCAATAAAATCTGACTTTTAATAGACACAAAGACATATCTGAGAGTCAGGAAAGAGTTAGACTGTAAACACAACTCAAGGGAAGATGGTTTATGTGACTCTCAAAGTCAACTTCATTGTCAATCTTTCAGGTTGTGTGTACAGACAGAGAGATCAAAACACCGTTTCCCACCATCCCAAACACAAAAACAAATATATATAAGAATATTTATATACCTATATATATATATATACACAATCAAAAGACACATTTATACATATGCACACATTAAGACCTAAATAAAAGCACAACAATCAATCAATAACTCTGCTGTTACGAGCATTTCTTTTGTTTTGGTCAACCAGATCATCACTTCCTGTTGTTTAAAAAAACACACTTTTTTACATTTTACCCAACAGTTATTGGAAGCAACTGATTATATAAACGTTAACAACCTTAATATACAAGTTTCATGTGACCTTGTCTAATTTGCAGTGACATTTTTCATTTTTGAACCAAACCCAGATTAAAACTAAAGTAATGAGCCTGTTTTGAACAACATGTAAGAAGTAGAAAGTACAGGTATTTGAGTTCAACATGTAAGAAGTAGAGAGTACAGGTATTTGAGTTCAACATGTAAGAAGTAGAAAGTACAGGTATTTGTGTTCAACATGTAAGAAGTAGAAAGTACAGGTATTTGAGTTCAACATGTGAGAAGTAGAAAGTACAGGTATTTGAGTTCAACATGTGAGAAGTAGAAAGTACAGGTATTTGTGTTCAACATGTAAGAAGTAGAAAGTACAGGTATTTGAGTTCAACATGTAAGAAGTAGAAAGTACAGGTATTTGAGTTCAACATGTAAAGAAGTAGAAAGTACAGGTATTTGAGTTCAACATGTAAGAAGTAGAAAGTACAGGTATTTGAGTTCAACATGTGAGAAGTAGAAAGTACAGGTATTTGTGTTCAACATGTAAGAAGTAGAAAGTACAGGTATTTGAGTTCAACATGTAAGAAGTAGAAAGTACAGGTATTTGGGTTCAACATGTAAGAAGTAGAGAGTACAGGTATTTGAGTTCAACATGTAAGAAGTAGAAAGTACAGGTATTTGAGTTCAACATGTAAGAAGTAGAAAGTACAGGTATTTGTGTTCAACATGTAAGAAGTAGAAAGTACAGGTATTTGGGTTCAACATGTTAGAAGTAGAAAGTACAGGTATTTGTGTTCAACATGTAAGAAGTAGAAAGTACAGGTATTTGAGTTCAACATGTAAGAAGTAGAAAGTACAGGTATTTCTGTTCAACATGTTAGAAGTAGAAAGTACAGGTATTTGAGTTCAACATGTAAGAAGTAGAAAGTACAGGTATTTGTGTTCAACATGTAAGAAGTAGAAAGTACAGGTATTTGAGTTCAACATGTAAGAAGTAGAAAGTTCAGGTATTTGTGTTCAACATGTAAGAAGTAGAAAGTACAGGTATTTGAGTTCAACATGTAAGAAGTAGAAAGTACAGGTATTTGTGTTCAACATGTAAGAAGTAGAAAGTACAGGTATTTGAGTTCAACATGTAAGAAGTAGAAAGTACAGGTATTTGTGTTCAACATGTAAGAAGTAGAAAGTACAGGTATTTGTGTTCAACATGTAAGAAGTAGAAAGTTAAAAGTCATCAGAAAAATAAGTAGTGGAGTAAAGTACTGATACCAGAAACATGTACTGTTTCTTTACGGATCGAATAACCTCAAGTTCCCCGGATAACTAACGATGCCATGTCTTTGTTTTGTCTCCAGTCGCAGTACACGAACCTGGGTCTCCTGAACAGCATGGATCAGAGCATCCAGAACGGAGGCTCCACCTCCACCAGCCCCTACAACAACGATCACTCCCAGAACAACGTGGCGGCACCCTCACCCTACTCCCAGCCCAGCTCCACCTTCGACGCCCTCTCCCCCTCCCCCGCCATCCCCTCCAACACAGACTACGCCGGGACACACACCTTCGACGTGTCCTTCCAGCAGTCCAGCACCGCAAAGTCTGCCACCTGGACGGTAAGAATCACATATCACAGCATTAAAGGTCACCTATTATGCAAAATCCACTTCTTCATGTCTCTTCTACATCAACATGTGTCCCCTCTTCTTCATGTCTCTTCTACATCAACATGTGTCCCCTCTTCTTCATGTCTCTTCTACATCAACATGTGTCCCCTCTTCTTCATGTCTCTTCTACATCAACATGTGTCCCCTCTTCCTCATGTCTCTTCTTCATCAACATGTGTCCCCTCTTCTTCATGTCTCTTCTTCATCAATCTTCTTCATCAACATGTGTTCCCTCTTCTTCATGTCTCTTCTACATCAACATGTGTCCCCTCTTCTTCATGTCTCTTCTACATCAACATGTGTCCCCTCTTCTTCATGTCTCTTCTACATCAACATGTGTCCCCTCTTCTTCATGTCTCTTCTACATCAACATGTGTCCCCTCTTCTTCATGTCTCTTCTACATCAACATGTGTCCCCCTCTTCTTCATGTCTCTTCTACATCAACATGTGTCCCCTCTTCTCCATGTCTTTTCTACATCAACATGTGTCCCCTCTTCTTCATGTCTCTTCTACATCAACATGTGTCCCCTCTTCTTCATGTCTCTTCTACATCAACATGTGTCCCCTCTTCTTCATGTCTCTTCTACATCAACATGTGTCCCCTCTTCTTCATGTCTCTTCTACATCAACATGTGTCCCCTCTTCTTCATGTCTCTTCTACATCAACATGTGTCCCCTCTTCTTCATGTCTCTTCTACATCAACATGTGTCCCCTCTTCTTCATGTCTCTTCTACATCAACATGTGTCCCCTCTTCTTCATGTCTCTTCTACATCATCATGTGTCCCCTCTTCTTCATGTCTCTTCTACATCAACATGTGTCCCCTCTTCTCCATGTCTTTTCTACATCAACATGTGTCCCCTCTTCTTCATGTCTCTTCTACATCAACATGTGTCCCCTCTCCTTCATGTCTCTTCTACATCAACATGTGTCCTCTCTTCTTCATGTCTCTTCTACATCAACATGTGTCCCCTCTTCTTCATGTCTCTTCTACATCAACATGTGTCCCCTCTTCTTCATGTCTCTTCTACATCAACATGTGTCCCCTCTGTGGAAAGAGACTCTGAAAGTTTCAGGAACAAAGATTCTCTCTCTTTTGATCCATTTCTATAAAAACCTGTCTGAAAATGAGCTGATCAGATTTTGGCCACTTTATGATGTCATCACGATGTTTTGTCTTGTGTAACCATTAGCCAATCAGCAACCAAGGTAACCCCCCCCCCCCCCCCTTATCACCTGAATCTCCTCCTAGAGCTCCATTGAGTTCTTTGTAACCAAATGTCTCTCAGAGGGGCGTGGGGAGGGGCTCCTTATTTTCATCTAAAGTAACAGACAGAGAATCAGCACTTTGGAAACAGGGCTGAAACAGAGGGGATTATGGGTAATGCTGCAATGATCTGTTTGGTGTTTCAGCCAATCAGAGACAGGTTCTGTATATATCTGAGACCTGTGATATATTGATGAAAAACAGTATAATAGGGGACCTTTAAGATGTAGTGTTGGAACATTTCATATTGCATATATAGCTTTTTTGTGTTAATTATTACACTGCCATTTTTTACTGCACCTAAAGTGGTATCCAGTACTAGATATAGAAAATAATGAACACTTGAACTGTTGAACTCATCAACATTGTGGTAAATACACTTGATAAGATCCATGACCATTCACACATCTGCTCATTAAATATGAAGCCAGTTAATTAAGTGTTCAGACATCCTGGCCTCTCTCCAAACAAATAAATAAGTCAATTAATTAAAATGTGTTATATCTTGTTTTTAATCAGTACAAAACCAAAGGTGTGAAAGTAGAAGATTTCTTAGCCTCGGGCAGTTTCCAGGCCAGCCCGGTTTAGACTTGTTTTTATACTTCTTGTAGCATTAAAGTGAATTTGATTTTCTCATGTAACCCCTCAGCCAGATTTCAAAAACACGATAATCAAAGAAAACGGTTTTAGAACGTCCCCCATAAGGCTCATTTAATGTCACACACCTGTAGGTCAATTTCACACAAAGCAAGGTAAGTTAAATTCACAATATACTGTAAGTATTACTCTTCTTCTGCTGAACACTTCTGTGAGTCTCAAACAAATAACTTTTTGGCACATGTCAGTTCTTCACATAGTTTTAAATGTGTAATATGCTAGTCATAATAAATATGAACCCACAGAGACACTTTTATGCTGCAGCTGTCCTCGGAGCAGCTCATCTTATGAGGCTGAACTCCTTATCTGATCAATCGGCGCTCCAGGCAGATTCAGGTTGCACACATTTGGCAGAAGAATGTCACCTGAGATGAATCGCCTCAAATCATGAGTAAAGAGAGGCATTTCTTCCTCAGGCTCACATCACACAGCACCTGATGAAACACTGATGAGGGGGGTCTCACTATAACCCTAAAGATCCTTTAAAAAGTTCAAAAAGACATTGAATTAATTTTGTTAAAGGTCACCTATCATGCTATTCGTAGGCAATAGCATAGCTCTCAGATATATTAAAAAACATGTCTATGAAGTGTTTTGCTCAAAATACCAAACAGATCATTCTAGCCACGCCTCATATCCCTCTATTTCACTTCCTGTTTCTAAAGTGCTGATTTGGGTATAAAGCTTTAAAGAGGAGGGGTCTGAGCTCATGCGGGACCCGGCAGCTACTGTCTAAACTAAATGCTGCCGTGATGAAACGCCATATCATGGATTATCAAGGATTCTCTCTGAAACAGTTTGGAGCTCAAAGGCTTTCTCTCTTGCCGGTTATACCACAAGGTGAGTTCCTTTTTTACTTCCTGCTTCTTCACACACATGCTCTCCAGTACAGGTTAGCTCTGAGTGTTAGCGATGCTAATGTAAACACCGACCATATTACGTCCAAAACAGTCGGGCATTGTTTCTGATAGCAACGTTTCTGATTGGGCCGTGGGTCCACATTTCAGATATTATGTCATATCGGACGCAAATCTGGATCATCTCCGTTGTTCCCCGTTTTTAGAGATTTGGGTACGGAGGAAAAGAGAGAGGGTTTTATTTTCTGACGCTGCGTGAGTTCCCTGACGCACCGGGGACACATGTTGATGTAGAAAATACATCAAAAAGTGCATTTTGCATGATAGGTCCCCTTTAACATAAGGCCTTTATTGGGATTAAAATAATTAAATCAATCACTAGAAAGTCTAGAAATGCTAAGACCTTGGAAATAGGAGTTCATGAGTCGTTTGCTTTGTTAAATCTCTAAGTAATGTGTAAGATCTACTTTTTAAACAACATTTTATTTAATTCCTTTCACATTAACATCATGCAGATCAAAATGACTGAACCAACAGCACTCATACTCATTTTCTGGCCAGAAAGCGTGGTGAAGTGAAAATGTAACAGAAATTGTCTTTAAACTAAGATTTTACGCCATTGCATTGATGAAAGGCAGTGAAAACGAGGTTCTGTGTATTTTACAAGTGTCTTGTCAAGAAGGAGAGAAAGTGATCATTTTGTGGGTGAAATAATCCTTTAAGTGCTCAGAGGAACATGGTTCTAATCCTGAAATATAAACTCTTACTTTAAATTCTTACATTTTCTGCCTTTTGCACGAAAAAAGTAGACGGAAATAATTACGCCTTCCTCCTCTTGGTCGATAAGTTGACTTAATTGTCTCCAATTGGTCATTTTTTAAACCTTTTTACATGCATAATGACTTATTTGCAGGAACACATCTCTGACAAACACAGCAAGTGATGCTTCTGCATGATTCTTTGCGGACACATTTCCTTTTGTCTATTTAATCCTACATATAATGAGGATGAATGTGAAAAACTCCTCCTCTATTGTCCTCGAACACACCCTAACGTAGCTGTTGTTGATCGTGTTGTTGTCGTGTGTAAACTGCAGTTGACTCCCAGCCTCCTCTCAGGCGTTAGATGACAAAGGTGGACAGTTGGTCCAGGTGTGGTGATGCAGCTCAGTGATGCTCCTAAAGCTGCACAACCCGCTCCTCCTGCTCTGTCATTACCGGACAGCTGTTGCATCACCTGTTGTTAATGTGTCTCCTCTGCAGACTCACATCTTTACTTTAGAGTATTAATGCACCCTAGCGGGCATCGGAGGTGGCGGAGGTGTCCCCGTCACACAGATTTGTCCCGCGTGTGGCTTTGGTTACAATCGCACCGCATTACAATCGAGTATTTGTGAATGGTATTCTCGAGATGCAGTGGCGTCATGTCGAAAACTGGCATTTAAAGGATAACACCGTAAAAATCACTGTATATGTTTGCAGTTATGATCAGGACTGATGTTAATTAAAGGATTTAACCAATTAAAAGTTGAACATATAAATGTATAATATTTTTAGAGCTGTTTAAAAGAAGGGACAAGTTTGATCTCTTAGAAAACAATTTGGGAGTTGAAAAAGAAAAATCTCACACTAAAAAAAAAATGCATTATCGACAAATCCAAGATGTTCAAACATAACAGGATATACAGGAAATAGTCAAATTATATATATTTTTCCGATTCAAATTAACGATAGTTTGATGTAAACAAAGTAGCAGTTTAAATTATGAATATTTGGTCGTTATATATATATATATATGGATGGATATATATATCCAGAATTAATGAAAGATCGATATCGAAACTCCTGTCAGATTTCTCCTGACTTTGTAAAATAAATAAGAGGTAAATGGTCATTTTAAATATTCATAATTAGTGAAAGATCGATATCGAAACTCCTGTCAGATTTCTCCTGACTTTGTAAAATAAATAAGAGGTAAATGGTCATTTTAAATATTCATAATTAGTGAAAGATCGATATCTAAACTCCTGTCAGATTTCTCCTGAGGGACATTTAGAACCTGCTGAGCTGAATGCTGTGATTTAATGCCTTCCAGTCTGAACTCGGGGAGTGCTGGCCCTCTTCCTCAAGGCCACGCCAGCCGACTGTGGGATCGTGACATTTACCAGATTCCCACCCCGCCTCACTCATCCCTCTCATTTTCACAGTCCAAAAACAAAAGTGTTTGTCTTGATGTGTAACTGTGAGCAGGTTAGGAGTGTGGTTTGAGAGGCACGCCCCGCAGCCTGAGACACTTTACCGTCACTCGCTGGGTCCCACAGTCACAACAGATGAGGCAAGACCAGTCTGATTGGTCTGATTCACATGGAGCAGTTGTTTATTATTGTAGCAATAAGTGAACAGTCAACTGCACACTGTCTGTACTCCTCTAAGGAAACGTATTACCTCAATATATGCAAAAAGCACTTTACATTTTTCGGTACATTTTCACTCCCTTGTCCCGTTTTAAATAAATAAATCCAGATCAAATGTTGGTCCTAGTGCCAACTTTAAATATATCTCTGAAAGATGAAGAACAACAACGATAGCTTAAAAAGTTGCAGATGAAAAATGTATGCACAAACAGATCTGTAATGAACTATGGGGTCATTGACATTATTAACGTCACAAATTACTATAGTCATTGCATTTAAATCACAATTCAAGACTACAAAGTTGAGTTTCGAGTCCTAAACAAGTCATAATGCACTCGTCGCAATACGTTATACCCCAAAGTATCTTTAGTTTCATCTTTTCCAACAAGCTCTCAGTAATGTTCTCCATGGTCCCCTCTCACACCTTGGTTGGATGCTGTCACTTTTAAACACAGTGGATTTAAGGAAATCATTTTGTAGCACACTTTTTAAATAACATAACTTATAGATCTGAGTTTGGGGAAAGTTGTGATGTCTTGTCAAATGTCCAAGATAAGTCTAGAGCCATATGTGTAGAAGTCTAACTTGATTTATGGTCAAATTCAAAGACATCGAATCAGTTTGAGTCCACACCTCTGCTGTTAAGCCCGAGGTTTAATAAAACCGGTTCATTCAGGTTTAAATTAATGGATGAGCTACAGAACGTGATCTTTGTTTACTTATTGTTCTCAAGTTGATCTCTTAGATTAACAGAAGGTGTTTTCTCATGTAGGAGAAAAACACATTGACTTCCTCCAAACAAAGAGTGACACCATCTCCATGGCCCAGAGAGAGTCATTCTAAAGATTTGGGATTATTGTTTCCCGTCACAAACGAGGCTCCTACACCTGGTTGTTTCACGAATCCCAAATAATCTCATCCCAATATCTCTCCCTCCGTCCCGAACATTTCACCCCTCAGATTTTCTCTGCTAATGCTCTCCGTTTGAAGTCCTGCGGGATCTTCCACAGGACTTATGGACTGTGTGTTCTGTGCTTTTTGATGACTGTTCTTCTGGAGACACACCTAATCCTCAACCCACACCTTAACCTCTTCCCGTCTGGCATGACACACACACACACACACACACACACACACACACACACACACACACACACACACACACACACACACACACACACACACACACACACACACACACACACACACACACACACACACACACACACACACACACACACACACACACACACACACACACACACACACAGGTGCATCATTTCCCAGAAACCTTCCTTCATTGTTTCCTTGTTGGCACTGACCATCAATCCTAACAGTATGTCACTTGTGTTTACTTCATGTCTGTGGAGGATTACCTTTCAAATGTATTTACGTTATTTCATCTACTGTGTCTCGCTAATGCAATGATACTGGTTATGAAATGGTATGGTCCGCTCTAGGGGGGGTTGAAATCTTCTTTCCATGAAACATCTTTTGAAGCATGTAGCTTTTATACTCTTAATTATCCCCAAACTCCTTTCACTCCCTCTCTAAACTCCATACAATAACATACTACTTTATTTCCTTTAGACATCTGAAATGCATCTTGCACCACTGCAGCTTATTTTGCAACATCCTGGACAAATATGTAGAATGCGAGACATGGAACTAGATAATAACATAACAATCACTGGATAGAATAAGACCCGTTATCCTACATTTGATCTGGGATTAAACTCGTAGTTCATTTTAAGGATTGACAGGTGCATACAAACATTGCTTCAGTCTAATCTTATTAAATAATGAAACCTTGTTTTTCAGATATCCACTCTTCAGGATGTGGCTGGGGTTAGGGACAATGTGAACATGTTGTTATTGTATCTTTTATTCAAAGAGTTTCTGAAAGGGTTAACCTATGAGCAGACGCCCAGGTCAAACGAATACCCGGGTTTAATATGTTTTACCTTCCTTTCTCCTCTAAATGAATGGAGTGTGGCCAATGAGGCGACCATTGTTGGCTCCCGATGCGACCATTGTGCGTCTGAAGATTGGTGGTGTTTGCCGTGCGTATTACCTGCCACCACATAAGGGGAGGAATGTCACGGTGGGGGCTCTCGCTGCAGAGCTGCAGGGATTACAGTAATGGATTGAGGGCCTGTAGATAATACTCGTGTAAATACTGCGTGCCTCTTTCCTGAACCCTGTGCTCTCGGAGTGTCTTTTTGAGAGGAGTTAAGCTTGATGGTTGCATCTCACATTGCGCCGGAGGAAAAAGGAGGTGGAGGTGGATAGCTTGTGAATGCTCAAAGAGAAGAGTGTTCCAGCGAAAGCCAGCAAGACGCAGCTTGTCCGGGGAACATCTGCGGGCCGTCCCACGCTTCACGAGATGGGGCTGAGACTTGTTTGTGTCAAGAAGCTTGTCACGACTCGCCCATCACAAGAAGAGAGACGAGCCCTAAGAGCTACAGATGGGAAAAGGTGCAGGGGAATTTTTTTTTTTTTAAAGGCAGGGTTGAAAATGTTTTTTTTTATGATATGGGCGATGGGATTTCTTTATAATCGTCATGGAAAAGCCCATTCTCTTAAAGTTTAGATTACAAGATAATTCTTTTTAATAAACAACCCAACCTGCAGCAGAACACAGGGTCGTGCTGTTGTAAAAGAAAACTGATTTGAAGAGTATTTTTTTGGAGCAATTCCCTGACTGAGGGATCAGATTGAATAACTTATGGCTTCTCTAAGTACAGAAGAGGTACAGTCAATACAGCACAACAGAAATAGAAAGATCCCATAGGCTAAATGGGTATGAAGAAGCTATAAGGTTATCGGAATATAAAAAAGGTATTTATTAAATAAACTGCTTTTACACGCCTTGAAACACAAACGCTCTGGAGACTTAGGAGTGAGTCGTTCAGTTTAAAATGCACTAAACGTTGCTATAGTTGCGGTTATTTTGACTCCTGGTGAAGTCCAGGGTTCGACTGGCTAACCCCGAGTGACAGATGAATATTTGACTCTTTCAACGCCGTCCACACAAACATGACAGCACATGTCAGCGTACAGGTTGGCCTCAGGACGGGTGTCATCACTCAGTGTGCTCAAGATAAGTGCTGCAAAAAATAATATTTGTTTTAAAGACTCAAACACTGAGAAAAATCGTCCAAAAAAACACTTTTACTCCTATTTTCCTCCAGGAAGCAGGTGTTTCCCCTCAGTTTAGGAGAGGAGAGGAGCGTTATTGTTGAATTAAACAGGTTTGGGAGAAGCTCCGGGCAGGACGTGACTTGTCAGGTATGAAGAAGACAAGACCAGAGGCGCCACTCGGTGCTTGTTTAAGGCCCGATGTTTGTCAGGACTTGACTTCTGCATGCGCCCGCAGCGCCTGTCAGCAGCACAGGAACGCTACAGCTGTGGGCCTGCCTCGACCTGCACGCAAGGGAAGTGTGTGTGTGTGTGTGTGTGTTAGAAAGTAATTGCACACATGCACCACTGTACAGAACAAATTGTATGTTGCAGATTATTATAACAACATATTTTCATTATCACAGCAGCTTAAGAGCTCGTTCTCCGTCGTGAGGTTGTGTTTGTAAACGCAGACACTTTTAGGTTATTCACTTCTTTTTGTTTTTGCCACATGTACGTGAGTGGATTGTGAGGCGACGGTCCCCCGGGCATTTAAGTGGAAAAGGCCAAGCCAACTCTAGTACTTTGTGAAGCAACACACACACACTTTAATGTTGTTTAGAATCTTTTTGTTGTTGTTTATGGTTAGTTGTTGTCTCTTTATGATCGGCCTCATTACTTTGTAGTTTTTGTCTCTTATTAGTCCTTTGCTCTCCTTTCATTGGAGGGTGAGTCTGGTGCACTCTGCAGCCATGTTGCATCTCTTAGTGGAACATTTAGGACTTTCATTTTGTGTCTCTTTTTGTGCCGTTTTCTGTCTCCGTGGTCCCGTTGTCGCTGTGATTCTCTGTAATTGTCTTCGTTATATATATTTGTGTCTGTTAGTGGTCTTTGGTCTCTATGTAGTGATTGTGTCTCTTTCTGTTGACTTTGTGAGCCTTTCAGCTGTTCCGTCGTCATTTAATGTCACATTCTTTTCATTCTAACCCTCTTCCTGTTTGGAACATCTCTGTGAATGACATGGTGTAGGTGAAAGCCAGGGGCCCCCTGACACTTTGGGCCCCTCGCTATCTAACCCACTAATCCCTCTTTGCACTCGTGCCCGTTTGAAAGCAATGCGTCACGTGTGCGTCTCACAGAAACATTTTCTTTCAAGCAGTTGTGATTAAGCAGCTCTGTATTGTGCGCCGTGTGTGCAATTCACAATGTGACCAATGAAAGGCTCATAATTACATGTTAACACCTGAGCACCGCGCCCTGTGTGAGCCACCGAATCCCATCATTCAACCCTCGTCCTCCACCCTGCGCTCTGTTAGCTTTAGTCAGCAGCAGCTCCTCTCTCTCTGCTGAGCAAACACAGCAACAGCAGCAGCACATATTTGTGTGTGTGTGTGTGTGTGTGTGTGTGTGTGTGAGCGCCAAAGTTTGTACCTCCAGGGCTGGGATGGTCGTGTATGTGTGTGTGTGTGTGTGTGTGTGTGTGTGTGTGTGTGTGTGTGTGTGTGTGTGTGTGTGTGTGTGTGTGTGTGTGTGTGTGTGTGTGTGTGTGGGTGTGTGTGGTGTGTGTGTGTGACAGTAGGATATGATCTAAACAAACGCTCTGCCTCTGATTAAATCTCTGCGTTGTTTTCGCCTTCAGCTACACAAAACCAACACCCAGTAATTATTGCAAACATACGCACTGACCCGTTACAGTTACATCTTCATACTGGTTGTGGAAAAGCTTATTCTCTTACAGTTTAGACAACACACTTCGAGTTAACCAAACATCCCCTGTACAGATACCTGCAGCAGAAAATGGGATCATCAAGCTTACATCAAATCCTTAAATTAACTTTTTAGATAACTTCAATGTCCTCCTTATTTGAATTAGTTTCAATTCAAGTATAGCAGCGTTATATTCAATACAACAAAACATTCAAACATAGAATTATACAATAGGTGTGTGTTGTCCTCGCACATTTGATTTAATACGTCCAGGAACAAAAACGTTTGATGTCTTTAAAAAAACAGTTTTTGTAAAAGAACACTTTGTTTTAAAATGTTCTTCATATTTCTCACTTTTCATTCGGTGTGAAATGCTCTAAACTCAGTTCTCTGTCTTTGACCCTTCACACAGCAACAGCTTCATTTCCACCCGCCCCTCCTCTCCACCTCATTTAGCTGACTGACAGAGGCGTACGAGGGGATCAGGTTAGGAGCGAGAGGACAAACATGTATCTGTTCTTTTTTTGTGTGGAAAAAGCTGCTTTGATTGTCAGGGAGAATCAGTTCGGCCATTGTGTTGACATACATGTGCCTGAGCTGGAATCAAAGGTGTACAAACAAAAAACAAGAACACTTTGGTTGTATTTTGATTATCTTAGCGTCTGCTTTACGGCTGCAATCAAATCTTTGTTTTCATTAGTGATCAATCGTTTGGTCCATACAATGTAAGAGTCCTTCTCAAAGTACAAGACGATGACTTTAAATGTCAGAAAGCAAAAAACATTGACTTTTATACGATTTAAAACAGAGAAAAGCACCAAAACTTCATATTTACGAGGTGGACAACAGCATTTTAACACATTCACGTAAGAAAATGTATCAATTTCTCACAATATTTAGCAATTATTTATCTATTGATCGACTGATAATAACTTTTTTTTTAATTGTTTTGCACTTTTGAAGCTGACGGTACAAAATGCTCTCCATGGACACCTTGCAAACAAAACAAAAAACCCAAGCATACAGTTTCTACAGTTAATGTATTTGTTCTTAAATGTCTTTTGTTTTTATTTTTAAGCACTTTGAATCTCCACGTGCTGAAAAGTGCAATATAAATAAAATAGCCTTGCCGTTCAAAGCCCATAATACCTGCAGCTACATTCTGCTTTTACTTTCAATACTATCAAAACCTTGAGCAGTGATTAACGCAGCACAGTGCCCAGTCACCTCATAATGCATTGTTTCATTAACTTGTCTGTATTAGTGAATCCCGTGTTTAGTAACTGGGCGATAATGTGCTGTTTTGGTTTCGTCCTGATGAAAGGAAAAGTGTTGCACGCCCGCAGAGAAGAGCAGAAAGGCTCCGTGCCAAGCTTGTGTAACGTTTAAAGACACAAACTGGGATGAGCTGCTTTTTCTTTGGAAGCAAATTTAATCGTAGTGGAATTTTTTTATGTTGCATTGTTTCTGAAACAGCCCCGAGCGGCTTTCGCAATGTTCACCTTTATTTGCTCAGAAATGAGGCGGACGGGGGGGGAAGAAATCCCCCTTCCACCTCCACCTTTACCCAGAGTCTCCTCCTCTCAGGGGATTTAAAGCTCTGCACACACAGCAGTGATTTCTATGGTTTGTTTACACAGTTGGGTTCTGCCCATTAGTAACAATTCAGTCTTTCTGATGGCTTTCTGGTTATCAATCCTAACAGTGCCAGGGATCAGCGCGCAGCCATTATCCTGCAGGAGGGGCGCACGAACCCTCAATGTGAGAACACAGATCCCTCTAGTCGTTAGTTGTGTTTACCTTCACGTATACTAACGCCCAATTTGATGTATTGCAGTAGAAAAGCTGAATGCAAACGGACAGATTTGATCAAACGTCCTCAATTCTGGTTCAAGTTTCTACGCTGGTTTTTGCTTTTAAAGAAAAGACAGGTGATGCCATTATAGAAAAACATCTTTGCTGTCTTACAAACATTTAACTTATCCGCTGTGTTCGCTGTCGGATTCTTATCAAAAACTTTTTATTTAATCGTGCAAAGGTAACGTACTGCACCTGCATGATTTAATGGCAGAGGTGTGGCTTAAGGTCACATCACGTGTGCCTTTTGACTCGAAAGTATTTCAAAACCTCCCCCCCTCCCCAAGGATAAAGGTTGAAAGCATCCAATCAATTTGGAGGAGAGAAACACGACTGACTCAGCTGCATCGTCACATTATTCCAAAGTAACTTGGGAAAAAGCAATAAAGTTGACGTTCACTTCTATTAATTTCAGCTCTCCAGAGTTTTCCAGAAACATAAAATGGCTTCCAGGAATAAAATCAAAGAATGGGAAGTGTATTGGTCTTCAGTGGTTTTAAAGTGAATTAGTAACACGACAAATCTGTAGAAACCTCCAGAATTATTCTTCCAACTCTTTTCACATGAGCAAACTCTGACAGGTTCACACACTTTACTCACGAACGTCACACACACACACACACAAGGTTACAGAGCACAAGGTTAAAAAGGGAAAGAGATAATTTTGTTTGCACACAAGCATTCGTCAAAAACTAAAGTGTGCAAAACGTGAAGCTTTGAAATGGCATTTTATTAATTGAGTGCATTATGATCTGTGTTAGGGCTCTAACTCAAAGGGTTTTCCGTCTTAACTTGGGACGTACAACACAATGACGTCGCCCTGTTTGAATAGTGTCAATAAATATTGGATGCAAGTAAGGACAATACTCATCACAAATTTGTTTTTTATTTCATTTGCTATATTTTGTAGCTCTTATTTATGATATATTCAAAGTATCTACTAGGACTTTGCTTAAATCACGCTGGTATCACTATACTTTACATACTTAACACTTTAAGATATTTTGGTGGAAAGACTTACCTCTGCTTATTAGTGACCGTTTGGTTTAAAATGCAGGTTTCACAGTAACTACGTCATAGCATGTTCGTTGTTCGGTGAATCTCAAAGTCTTGTTCCGCTTTTATGTGAACATTCTTGTTTTCAAATGGCTCATCACGTCTATGGGTACCAGGGCTGTCCCGAATACCATTTTTCAGGCTCCGGATATTCGGTAGTAATCAGCAGCGAACCGAAGTATTTCGGTGTATTCACGGCATTCATTTTGTTATTCTACAGTATTGTTGTTTTATAGTTATTTGTTAATGTAACCCAATTTGTGTTCTTTGAAATTGAAAAGGATATCGCATTGTGTTTGTTACTTTCGTTGCAGTTGTATGTCTTAAGTGTAATTTGGCTTGGCTTCCTATTTGTGGACATGCTTTTATTTTGAAGGAGAGTTAGCGCAGTTGACAGGAAGTTGTTGTTGCTATGGAAACAACGTGACGGAGATTAATGGAGAAAAGTAATATCTACATATAAAGACGGAGAAAGTAAACGATAACGTTTATGGTTAAGTGTTAGCACCCCCCGAAGAGGCACAAGCTCTTACGTTGATATTGGAGATTTCAATAAATTCAATTTGAGAAAAAAACGAATCCGAATAACGAAATAGAAACCCGAATAGTACTCCAACGAACGAATATTCGGATATTCGGGTACAGCCCTAATAGGTACCAGGGATCAACATACTTCCCAACTCCTGGCTTACAGACTTTTCAATGTAGGTCATTTTACCACAGTTTGGCCCCAGACAGATCTTTCTAGACCTTCTTCATTCCTGCACAAAGTAAAACTGACTTAAGTTGAAGGAGGAAGCCCTGCTCTGGATGATGAGGGGCCATCAGATGCTTTTAGCCCCCCCTCACCCCTGAAGATGAAAGAGACCATGCTTGGAGTTTAATTGCTCCTGGAGGGGTCCGTTTTTTATGGCGCTCCTCCACGGAAGTCCCAGAGGCTCTCGTGAGATCTTTGAGGTTTCCCCACACACACTCGCAGCTCCAGAACCTGTGTGTGTTTATTTAACTCATAATCACAGTCTTGTCTTTAACCCTTTTTATGCTTCGGGGAAAAACAGAAGTCACGGTGCTGCCAACAGGTGGTCGATAAAATTCACCCATTTTTGGAAGCTTTCAAATTGCTTCAACTTTATCGATTAAATTGTTTTGTTTTTGGTAATGGGTTAGATTTTTGACAGATTTTGCTATGAAGTAATTTTCCATCTTCAGTCCGTTGGCACTAGGACACATTGCACAGTCTCACTAATCACACTAACAACTATACAAGCAGATCAACGCATGGAACAACATATAAATACCAGCACACTTATTAGTTTAACTATACAATTAAAATGCATTTCAACAAAAAATAACATTTGTGTAAAAAAATCTACAGGGTGTATTACATGAAAGTGGAAATTAGACTTTATTTGGTAATGATAATATATATAATATATATATACTATATATGGATATATGTGCCATAAACATATGTAAGTGAAGACACTCCTCTGAGCTCACGAGTACGATGATGGTGATTCATTGATTTCATATAAAACGTATTTAAGGCTTATTTAAAAATATATAATAATAATAATAACCGGAGTAGAACAAAAAAGCATTCAGACAAACAGTCAGACAGACAAAACAACAAATAAACTACGATATATAAAAAAATGTTTCCAGCACAGTCTTATCCTCTTGTGTTTTCTCTGTTCGCAGTACTCAACAGAGCTGAAGAAGTTGTACTGTCAGATCGCCAAGACGTGTCCGATCCAGATCAAAGTGCTGACCAACCCCCCGCAGGGCGCCGTCATCCGAGCCATGCCCGTCTACAAGAAGGCGGAGCACGTGACGGAGGTCGTGAAGCGCTGCCCCAACCACGAGCTCAGCCGCGAGTTCAACGACGGTCAGTACACTTTGATTTATTAAACGTTATCCCTCATGTGTCACTTCAGTTATCATCTGCAGTGGAAGAAAATCCAAATGAACCCTCAGTGAAAGTAAGAAGCACAATGTCCTGAATCATGATGTTGTTTTCTCCAGGTCAGATCGCTCCTCCCAGCCACCTGATCCGGGTGGAGGGGAACAACCACGCTCAGTACCTGGAGGACTCCATCACCGGGAGGCAGAGCGTGTTTGTCCCATACGAACCTCCACAGGTGAGCGTCTCCCATTCTGCAGACAGGCACCTGAACGCACCGCCAGCCACACTTCACCACCTCGCATAGATATCGGGTGTTTCTCAATGTCGAGTACGCTTGCTTGGTAGCACATGTCTTCCGAGTCATTTGCTTCAGAAGCGAGGCAAGAATCCTTCCTGGCATTCGGAAGACGAAGAGTGGAACAGGCGAGCAAGTGTGCAGGTGTGCGTCATATGATAGGCCCCGCCTTACATTGGTCCGTGCGCAAAGCATTGTGGGGATTTTACTACTACACATGTGCAGCCTCGAAATTTCTCGCTACGAAGTACGCCGGGCTCGGTAGAATTCCAAGTATGCTGGACATTGGAACAGTCCTTCGGCGCCACTCGATGGCGTAGTATGCTTGAAATAGTGGCTCTGGAGCAGCCTTACTCGACATTGAGAAACACCCACAGACTCCATGTGAACTCAGACCTAAAAGCCTCTCCATATGAGCATGCTTCATTTTAATGCAGGCTGCACAGAGAAAACATTTTTGATATTTTATTTTCTTCATTCAAGGTGATGGAGAAAAAACATCCTTTCACTTATAAGTAAATATGAATATGGGATTTAAAACGTGACACATTTTTGGGAAGAGACATAATTTAAATATGCAGAGCTGTGCATTTTTAGAGCTGGAAATAAAAGGCAAACACTTCTTGAACTGCATTTACACACACTTAGATGCATGTTTAGTTGTTTTTCTGCAGGAAAAGTCTCTGAATCACTTAAAAAACAACAAATATACAGCAACCTTGTCTCAAAAATATTGCAGTTGATGAGGAGAATATTGTCATTAGCAGTGGCGAACCGTGTCTATCACAACTGGACCTTCTGTAGACGCCGCCGCCCCCCAAGATCTGATTGGTTGCTTTCTTTTCTAACACAAAACCACTGAACTGCATAGTGCATGGTCCGAGAAGGACAAACAAATCAACGTACCACTGTGATATTACAGATCATCAACACAGATACCATTCTCATTTATTCATTTTATTACATTTTATTTGTATAATTAAATAAAGTGTTCCTGGGTATTCTCTGAATACCTTGAAGGCCCTGACGGTTCGCCACTGCTCATTAGTGACCAATAGCTTTTCAACGCAGCTTTTGTAGTAAAATGCATCTAAAAAACAACAACTCACCATCCGTGTTGTTCTCCTCTCTCAGGTGGGCACAGAATTCACCACAATTTTGTACAACTTCATGTGCAACTCGAGCTGCGTGGGGGGGATGAACCGACGCCCGATCCTCATCATCGTGACTCTGGAGACCCGAGAGTAAGACACCCTCACAGCCAGCCTCAGGTTCCTGCAGGTAACCGTCTGCTCCGTGTCTCACCTGCTGTGTTTCCCTCTCAGTGGTCAGGTGTTAGGCCGCCGCTGCTTCGAGGCCCGGATCTGCGCCTGCCCGGGTCGAGACAGGAAGGCGGACGAGGACAGCATCCGCAAGCAGCACGTGACGGACGGCTCCAAGAGCGGAGACGGTACGACGCTTTATGATATATTACAATATTAGGACTATGTTAGAAAATGTTCACTCGTCCCCGGCTTGAGCTTCAACCTCAGGATCCATGTATCTGTGATCCTCTCCGAATGGAAGTAGTCATCACATACAGAGCATCAACTAGTTCCTGAGCAGTGTCCTTCACATGCTGATATCCAAGAGAGGGAGTTACACAGTCACAAGATGGAGGAATAGAAAGCAGTATTCAATGTTTACTTCAGATTAGCTCCACGTCAGAAATGAGCATTCTTGATGTCTCTCTCCATAGAGGCTGAATCATCATGTTAATCACATAGCTATCATCTGCCTCAAACAGTCCTGATGCTCTTCTAGGTCATCACACATCCTGTCATGTTCACAGCTACAGTTGATACCTTTGTTATCACGTTACTCTCATGTTGGAAGAGGACATTCAGTGTTTTCCCAACAGACTAAGTTTAGCGTAAAGATGGCGGCGCTCACACTCTTGTCTCCTCTCCTCAGCTTACCGCCAAGTATCCCACGGCATCCAGATGTCCACCATCAAGAAGAGGAGATCCACAGACGAGGAGGTGTTCTGTTGCCTGTGAGTGTTGATTTAAAACAGGCTGTACTGTATTTCAAGACATATTTAGGGTACATACAAATGTCCATTTATCCCAATATCATGCACCTCTTATTTATACACAAGCAGAACTCAAGCACAGCATACAAGTGGAAGCAGTGCTCCACTCCGTAAAACTGTTTATGAAAAGGTGTGATAAAGAAAATGTAATAAATAAAATACAGGTTTATCATTTGCTAATAGAAGTGCAGGCCTATTAGATTTCCATAACCATTTAATAAAGGTTGCTGTACTCGCACCACACATTGAGCTATTCCTTCAAACTGACCGTGATCCCTTATTTTGACTTCTTCCAGATCAAAGGCCGTGAAATTTATGAGATTTTGGTAAAAATCAAGGAGTCTCTGGAGCTGATGCAGTATCTGCCTCAACACACCATCGAGTCGTACCGGCAGCAGCAGCAGAACCTCCTCCAGAAACAGTGAGTACTCGCTCTTATTCAGCAGGAAGGACACTATTGTTGTGTCACCATGAAACATGTGCTGGGTTTCTTCCTGAAGTGCATGTTTGTTTGCACAGAACGGCCTGCAG